>NC_142195.1:30646841-30691841 GCF_026936395.1 Plectropomus leopardus
TGTGTGTGTGTGTGTGTGTGTGTGTGTGTGTGTGTGTGTGTGTGTGTCTGTGTGTGTGTCTGTGTCTGTGTGTGTGTGTGTGTGTGTGTGTGTGTGTGTGTGTGTCTGTGTGTGTGTGTCTGTGTCTGTGTGTGTGTGTGTGTGTGTGTGTGTGTGTGTGTGTCTGTGTGTGTGTGTGTGTGTGTGTGTGTGTGTGTGTGTGTGTGTGTGTGTGTGTGTGTGTGTGTGTGTGTGTGTGTGTGTCTGTGTGTGTGTGTGTGTGTGTGTGTGTGTCTGTGTGTGTGTCTGTGTGTGTGTGTGTGTGTGTGTGTCTGTGTGTGTCTGTGTGTGTGTGTGTCTGTGTGTGTGTGTGTGTGTGTGTGTGTGTGTGTGTGTGTGTCTGTGTGTGTGTGTGTGTGTCTGTGTGTGTGTGTGTCTGTGTGTGTGTCTGTGTGTGTGTGTGTGTGTGCTGCGGCTGCAGAGATATTTATATCGTCTGTTTTGTTGCAGTGGGACAGTCAGACAGTCGAGCTTTTTAATCCTGTTTGGACTGAACTTGATCACACTGAAGACAGACGAGTCAGAGACGCACGAGTCAGAGACACGTCTGTGATCAGACAGCTGCAGGTCAGCGTTTATTAGGGACTGTTCTTTATCAGAGGAGGAGGGGGCGAGTCTCCGTCTTTTATTTTTAAAAGCCCCTAAAAGAGATCGCACCAAATGTAGTTATCAGGGCCAATGTCTCTCTGTTCCTGTCCCTCTGACTTTCCTTCTGTCTCTATGTCTCTCTGCCCCTGTCCTTCTGACTCCCTGTCTGTTTCTATGTCTCTCTGTCCCTGTCCCTCTGACTCCCTGTCTGTCTCTATGTCTCTCTGTCCCTGTCCTTCTGACTCCCTGTCTGTCTCTATGTCTCTCTGTCCCTGTCCCTCTGACTCCCTGTCTGTCTCTATGTCTCTCTGTCCCTGTCCCTCCGACTATCTGTCTGTCTCTCTGTCCCTGTCCCTCTGACTGTCCTTCTGTCTCTATGTCCCTGCTTGCCTCAGTGAGATTCCTCATAAATAGCACACAGTCCCTCAGTGATCTTAGTTCTGACTCAGCGACCTCCCCCGTGGACCCGTGAGTCTTCGTGTGGCGGCTGAAATGATCCTGCAGGTTTCCTGTCTGTGAGCGTCTCCTCGGCTCGAGGGACAGAAACTTCACATGCCGATTCTGAGCCGCGAGCGCCGAGGACGGACTCAAGGACGAAAGACAACAAAGACCAGGAAGCGCTGTGTTTGTGTGCAGGAGGCATTCACACCTCCTCCTGATTGGACCTGACTGTCTGTCCCCCCCTGAAACACAGCCAGAGCAGAGCTGCAGAGCTGCAGAGCTGCAGAGCTGCAGAGCTGCAGAGCTGCAGAGCTGCAGAGCTACAGGGCTGCAGAGCTACAGAGCTACAAAGCTGCAGAGCTGCACAGCTGCAGAGCTGCAGAGCTACAGGGCTGCAGAGCTACAGAGCTGCAGAGCTACAGGGCTGCAGAGCTACAGAGCTACAGAGCTGCAGAGCTGCAGAGCTACAGGGCTACAGAGCTACAGAGCTACAAAGCTGCAGAGCTACAGGGCTGCAGACCTACAGAGCTGCAGAGCTACAGAGATATAGAGCTGCAGTGCTATTGATTGTGGAGCTGCAAAGATGCAGAGCTACATAGCAACATAGCTACCCAGCTGCAGAGCTGCAGAGCGACGCTGCACTTCCACGTTACTTTTCTGCGTCCATCTTCCGGCCGCAGCATTCACACTGAAGTCTCTGCAGTCCCCGTGAGACGTGAACGCTTCTCATCACAAAAAGCGTTTTCAGAGACATCTGTGTGTTTCCTGCTTCGATTGCGCCACAAAAAGAGGTTGGATTCACGGAAGAACGCGGCCCAGGGAACCGTGACGTCTGTCTGTGTGCTGCAGATTTTCACGTTTCTTCACTGCTGAACGTTTCTTTGTGTTCGTGAGTCACAGAGCCGCTGCTCTTCGTCCACATCAGTCGTTTTGCTGCTGAAAGCGTGACATCTGCTCGGACTCGGACGTCGCTGAAGATGGACAGATTCAGAATCCGTCTGCATTAATCAGCAGCAGCAGGACGCCGCGCCGACACACACACCTCCTCTCCCTCTTTTTGTTTTTTTCCATCTGACACAGTCCCACGCAGATCAGATCAGACAGGATCCTGGTCTGCGGCCTCTCCTCCTCCTCCGTCAGTCTTGTGTGAGCGCTCCGGCGGCGGCCTCCTCCCTCACGGTAATGCCTGGAAAAAGGAGCTCGTCTTGCCGACACGTTCCACTTCCTGTCTGAGGCGTCTAAACGTCGCTGAGCCTCTCCGTGCAGACGCTTTCTGAAAGCCTTCAGTCTGACAAATCTGACACTTAAACCCAAATAATGCGGCGTTGACGCTCCTTCGTGTCATTACTGTTTTGTTTAGTGACAGTGAGGCCGCTCGTCACATCGTTAAAGGCCGCCGCCGCGTCGCGGCTCCGAAACACAATCTGACTGCAGAGTCTCTGTGAGATCACGCCTGTTTGTTTCTGCAGTTTCATCCATCAGACTTTCAATTTCAGCACCTCGCTGGGTGTGCGTTGCCATGACGGCGTGATAATCGAAGGCTCGCGTCCTCCTGGTTACACGGGGAGGTGTCGGCGTGATGATTAATGTTTCCATGTTTCAGCCTGAACACGCAGACCTCCTGCTGAGCTCATCTCCACGCCAGCTTTGTCCTCACAGAGACCTGACGCAGGTCTTTCAGCCGCTTTAGTGCCAAAAAAACAAAAAAAGTTTTCATCGAGACATGGTTGCATTTCCTGCCGGGGCAGTGACACGAAAACAGGTCGTTTTTTAAAGACACATCGCTGCTTTTTCAGCCGGTTTAGTGCAGTGAAATCGGTTGCGTTTTCTGCCCAGATAGTTCCAAAAGAGCAGGTCATTTTTTACCGAGTTTTCGCTGCGTTTCTTGCTGGATTTGTTCCGCTGAAAAACAGAAACATCACCAAACTCCCCGCAAACACAATGTCAGAAAAAACGTTTCTTTGCATGGAGACATCACTGCGTTTCCTGCTACTGCCGCGAAATGCGAGCTCGTCTCTATGCCAGTTTTCTCCTCCAAAAAGAAATCTTCCACAAGTCTTTCAGTCGAGAGAGTGCCACAAAAAAGGCTGTTATTTATCGAGACGTCGCTGTGTTCCTGCCCGATTGCACCATGAAATTATTAAATATTATAATATTTTTTCACAGAGAGATTCCTGCATTTCCTCGCAGATTAGTGACAAAAACAGTTGCTTTTTATCAAAACATTGTTACATTTCTCGCTGACATAGTGTCACGAAAAATGGTTGTTTTCATTGAGATATTGCTGCGTTTCCTGCTGGGCTAGTGTCATGACAAGAGGCTGTTTTTTACAGAGACGGTGCTGTGTTTTCGGCCGGTTTAGTGCCGTGAAATCAGTTGTTTTTTACCAAAACATTGCCACATTTCCTGCCGAGACAGTGCCACAAAATCGTTTGTTTTCATCAAGATATTGCCGTGTTTCCTGCCGTGTTAGCGCCATGAAAAGTGAGGCCATCTCAACACCAGGTTTCTTCTCCACACAGAAATCTTCAACATTTTTCAGCCGAGTTGGGGCTGAAAAGTCATTTTTTACAGATTTCGCTGTGTTTCCTGTTGGGATAGTATCACGCAGATTTCAGCGCCCGATTACAGCGGCACGTTCATGCCGGCCTGAGACGAGACGGATCTGCTCGGCCAATCGGCAGACTGCAGGTGGGAGTCCGGTCGGCAGAGATACAGAGTGATCGTCTCGGCGGCCTCGTCTGCGGCTCAGTGACGAACACAGCAAACAAAGATCTGACTCAGCGGCGGCTGATCCATAGTCATCACTAAACTGTTTATTGATTGGCTGAATCTCCCTGGTCTCAGTCAGGCGTCTTCCTCTGCTCCAACACGCAGCCTCACAGACACGGAGGAAACCAGCAGAAGAAGAAGCAGATCAATCCTCCCACGCTGCTGATCATCCAAACGAAGTCTGATGAGCTTTTCACAAAATCCCCGCAGACGCTGAACACCTGCAGACAATGATCAGCTTCACTTTTCAAACTAAGGAGTGGCTGCAGAGAGAGGCAGCTGCTAACTGAGGCGGCTGCAGAGAGAGGTGGCTGCAGAGAAAGGCAGCTGCAGAGAGGGCCGGTGCAGAGAGAGGTGGCTGCAGAGCGAGGCGGCTGCAGAGAGAGGAAGCTGCAGAGAGAGGTGGCTGCAGAGCGAGGCGGCTGCAGAGAGAGGCAGCTGCAAAAAGGTGGCTGCAGAGACAGGCGGCTGCAGAGAGGTGGCTGCAGAGAGGTGGCTGCAGAGAGAGGCAGCTGCTGCAGAGAGAGGTGGCTGCTGATCAGGTTCATTGATCTGTCTCCTGCTCAGGTTCACTCGTCCACACAGTGGACGAGCTGACACGCTGTCCACTTGTCCATATTTGTTTTCCAGACACATATGCACATGACGGGATGACGCAACACGCCGTTATGTTTAAACATGAGCACATGGCGACCAGCAGACCGTCACGATGGTTACATTTCGATAAAAAGTCACAGACTGAGGTTTCAGCAAATGAGACAAAAAAGGTCATTTCAAATATTATTATGATCATTTTGAATATAATTTTTCCCAAGCTTTTTTCTTTTTTCTAGCTGAACATTTTCCCTTGCATTTTTAAAATAATTCTATAAATCTACTAATTTCTTGCAATTTCTGCAACATTTCTCAAGTTGCTTTTTGCCGTTTTTTCCATGTTTTTGGAAAAGAAATCTCATGTGCTCAGGATTGAAAGGGTTAAATGCTGGTGAAAATGACGTGAGGTTTCAAAGGGTTAATGGAGAGAGTGGCGAAGAGCGTTTTTGGTGACCTTTCCTTTAGGCCTCATTTAATCCATTAACACCCGTCAGCTGCATCAGAGAGCCGACACACAAACTCGACACGCTGCTGATCGCTGAGCGTCACTGACGGTCCGATCGAAAAAAAACCCCAAAACTCATTTTCAACATCTGCTCATCGTTTGATTGGCTAATCGGTTTGTCGAAGTCGTTTACATCATCAAATCTGAGAGCTTGATTTTAAATAATCTGGGAAACCCATAAAAGGGAAAGTAAATGTAACTATTATAAACGTCATTCATGTTTGCAGGACATCTACGTGTTACGTTCACTCAGAACTGTAATTATTGAATTTACTCGAGTTTCTGCCACTTTAAAATGGAAACGACCTCGTTCTCTCCACATGTTCAGTAAACAGTCTGAACTGGTCTCTGAGGATTTTAAACGATGACAGACTTTTGTTAACATGTTCAAAAAAATACTAATATGACTGACAGCCAGCAGAGTTCAGACGAACAACACAAACTTCATTGACTGAGCTGCCACAGCTCACACAGATCCATTTATTTAACCCTCACAGTCCCTAAAGGGTTAACAGCAGCAGGAGTGATGTGATTGGGTTTTTCATCGTCAGCTGCAGGTTTTTAGACAAACTCAAAGCAGCATGAGATGGAAACAGGAACAGTCTGAACTCGAGACGAGCAGCTGTGATGCACAACCATGCACACACACACACACACACACACACACACACACATGCACAACCATGCACACACACACACACACACACACACACACACACACACACACACACATGCACAACCATGCACACACACACACACACACACACACACACACACACACACACACACACACACACACACACACACACACACACACACACACACACACACACACACACACACACATGCACAACCATGCGCACACACACACACACACACACACATACACAACCATACACACACACACACACACACACACACACACACACATGCACACCCATGCACACACACACACACACACACACACACACATGCACAACCATGCACACACACACACACACACACACACACACACATACATGCACAACCATGCACACACACACGCACACACACACACATGCACAACCATGCACACACACACACACACACACACACACACACATGCACAACCATGCACACACACACACACACACACACACACACACACACACACACACACACAGAGACACACACACACACACACACACACACACACACACACAGACACACACACACAGACACACACACACACTGGTGATTTTTGAATGAAACACAGAAGCAGTGTGGTTGTAAAATTGAACTTGTCATTTTGTCCGTTCAGATCTTCATTCAGAGTCAAAAAGTCAGCGTTTGTGACGTCTCTCTGCTGGTCCAAAACTCAAATGTGTCCAAACTCTCATGAGACATGGATTTACATTTCACAGCTTTTTCAGCTGAGAAAAAGCAGAAAACAGTTTTTAAAAAATGAAAAAAATCACCAAAAATTCTTAAAGAAAATAAAGCCATAGTTTCTAAGAAATGAAAAAGCCGAAAATGTTTTAAGAAAAAAAATCATTAAAAAAATAAAAGAGAAAATATCCAACATTTTCTTAAGAACAAAATGCAGAATTGCAAAATTGTTTGTTTCTGGCAGAAGTATTTGTTCCACATGATGTGAAGTTTTGGATTTACAGTTTTACCGGCTGTGATAAATGATGTCGTTTCCCTCCCTGTTAAATAACGAACAGTCCCTTAGTGTCTCCCGCACATTTGAGACTCAGAAGTTGAATTTTAGGTAAAAACCGTCAGACTGACCTGGTTTGTCACGTGTCTCCTCTCGCGGTGGATCTTCAGGGAAACGGATCAGCAGCTTCCCGCCGCGGTGCTGCGTGCACGCGCACCGCCCAGTGATCCCAGTCACGACCAGTTCGACCACGATCCCCCCGGTAACCGGGACTCTCCCGCCCGGACTGCAGCCTCCAGCTGCGGCTGCAGGAGCGACGTCTGCAGCCTCCTGCAGGCGGATGATGAGGAGCGAGTCACCTCCTCCTGCTCCTGCTGCTCCTGCTGCTCCTCTAACTAAACGCGCTTTCTGAGCACGTTCACGCGCCGCGGTCAGCTGCACGCGCTGCTTGTCACCTTACGAGCGCACGAGACCCAGAGATTCCGGTGGGGAGCTGCTCACCTGTGCGACTGCCGGCGCGCGATGCTCTGCACGCAGAGGCGTGCGTGCGTGCGTGCGAGTGTGTGTGCGTGTGTGTGTGTGTGTGTGGACTGACGCTGCAGTTATTAATGTGACTGTGTTTCTGTGTCTCGGCTGCACGCTGTGGACAGACACGCTTCTTTGAGGACAATAACCTGCTGAGTCCACTTTAACCCCTCGCGGTCTGCTCAGCTGTGACATCACTGAAGTTTCAGGAAATTCATCTGATCTTTGAGATCATCTGATGTCTGTTTCCACTCAGCGGGGACAGAAGACACAACCACCACCAGTGTCCTGCTTATGTCACCATGACAACAGGCGCTGTCAGCTGCAACTGTGGGACAGATGGGACAGACTGGGACCAGGATCACGAGTCCAGTACAGACTGCACCGTCACCACCGTGAGGCGTCAAACACATTTAATGCACCAATAATTCACCGAGAAACAATCAGAAATGTTTGTGCCAAATTTGAAAAACATCCCTCAAGGTGTTCTGACGATATCGAGATATGAGACGAGAGTGGGCTCACAGTGACCTTTGACCACCAAACTGTAAACACTTCATCCTTGCTTTAAAGTGGGCATTTGTGCCAAATTTGTCAATATTACATCAATGTATTTTTGAGACAAACACAAGGTCACAGTGACCTTTGGCCACTGAGATGTCTCAAATTTCTTCATGTTCTTGAGTTCTTTGTTGAGTCCATTTGGATGTTTGTGCCAAACTTGAAGAAATTTCCTCAGGGCCTTCTTGAAGATAACACGTTAATAAAACAAACGTGAGGTCACAGTGACCTTGATTTTTTACTTTTAACCACTAAAATCTGATCACTTCATCATTCAGTCTAAGTCAACGTTTGTGCCAAATTTAAAGAAATTCCCTCAAAGTGTTTTAACGATATCACATTCAAGAGAATGAGACACACACACAAGGTCACAGTGACCTTTGACCACTGGAGTTTCTTCAGTTCTTTGTTGAGTCCAAGTGGATGTTTGTGCCAAATGTGAAGAAATTCCTTTGAGGCGTTCTTGTGATATCACATAACAGAAACGAGACGTCAGCTCATTTTGTCATCTGCTGAACTTTAATAGTTTTGTACGAAATCTAGCATACGTTTGTCCTTCCTGAAGAGGGATCCTCTGTGAGGGTCCGAGCACAGAGGGACGGTGCCTGCTGTAAAGTCCTCTGAGGCAAACTGTGATTTTGTGATAAATGTCCTCACAGCGGGATGGATGTCTCTGTTTTCTGTCTCGGCTGAAAGCTGCTCATTTCCCCGTTACCTGCTGAGCTGCAGAGGAGCTGCAGCCGGACGTCGATGTGACGCAGCTGTAATGTTTCAGAGGAAACTTCAGACTTTCTCTATGGTAACATTCACACGCGGGGCGGAGGGCCGCAGCAGAGAGCAGCGCGATTCACCCGTCACTCAGTTTGAGCTGAGAGCCGCCGGCCGTCAAGCAAACCTCCTCTGCTCCTCTCGTTCCGCTTCGAGGATTTCCTCAAAGTTTTAACTCTTCGTGGACGCAGAGCTCCTCCTGACGAGGCGAAGCTGCAGTTCCAATCTGACGCTCGCCGAGTCGTCCTCGCAGCTCGTCCTCAGAGTCCACTACACGCTTTTAACTGGTTTCCACGTTTTTTCTCATCACATTAAGGAAAATTCTTCAGAGTGAACGCCTGCAGGCCGAGGAGACGAAACTCTGGACGGCGTCATGAGACGCAGCGGGACGCGGGACGACGTCATGAGACGCAGCGGGACGGCGTCATGAGACGCAGCGGGACGGCGTCATGAGACGCAGCGGGACGGCGTCATGAGACGCAGCGGGACGGCGTCATGAGACGCAGCGGGACGGCAGCAGGCTGAGACGCTGCCGGTGACCACGGATTTAAAGAGCAAGAGGACATCTAGAAGGAGGTGGATCCAGCAAACGCCGGACTCTGTGGTCTTTCTTTAGTCTCGTAGTTATTTTTGTGTCTCTGTTGTCTTTTTCTGTCTCTAAATTTTTAAGTCAAAAAATTGCCACAAATGTTTCCTTAAAAATTACATTTTTCTTTAATTGCCACAAAGCTTCCTGTAAAATAAATAAATAAATTGTTGGTGATTTCTTTTCCTCCTTGATGATTTAAAAAAAATTGATTTTTTAAAATCAATTATTAGTAATTTGGATTTTTTTATGTGATGTCCTTTTTCTTTCAATTTTGTGGGTGAATTTTGTTTTGCAGATTTTTCTTTTCTTTTAAAACTTATTTTTAAAAACATGTTTTCTTTGAAAACACACCCTCCAAACCGGCAGGTCCACCAAAAATAAAATAAAAAATAAAGGACAGTCCCTTAGGCCATTTGACATGTGAAACCTGTAAATACAACATCTCGCAGTACTACAGAGTATTTTAAACAACTTGTACTCAGAGAGACAGAAAACAGAGCAAGACTCACAGTAATCCGTCTCAGCGCGGTTTGACTCCAGTATGGTGATATGATGATGGACTCTGAGGAGGACACACGTGGAGACAACTGAGGACAGTTTACAGACAGCTGAGGACACTTTAGAGACAGCTGAGGACACTTTACAGACAGCTGAGGACACTTTAGAGACAGCTGAGGACACTTTAGAGACAGCTGAGGACACTTTACAGACAGCTGAGGACACTTTAGAGACAGCTGAAGACACTTTAGAGACAGCTGAGGACACTTTACAGACAGCTGAGGACACTTTAGAGACAGCTGAGGACACTTTACAGACAGCTGAGGACACTTTAGAGACAGCTGAGGACACTTTACAGACAGCTGAGGAGAGTCTACAGGAAGCTGAGGACACTTTACAGATAGTTTTTCTCAATAATTTGGGTTTTTTGACTTGTAGAGTTTATATTTTTATGTTTTTAATTTTAACCCTTTTTTTCCATGATTTTTAAGCTGTTTTGGGTGTGACATCGTTGTTTGTTTGTTTGTTTTGTCAGATTTGTCTGGTAATAAATAAAATGAAGTAGGTGAGGAAGGTAATAAAAATGAAGTAAAAGATGTAAATATGGACGTCAGATTGTCCTCTGCGGTGTCTCATGACTGTGGCTGAAGAGCCTCCTGACACCCGGGGTGCTTTCTGAGACGGCGTTTCCACGGCAACCAAAAAAAGGACGGTGATGCTTGATTAGTCGCGTCGCCCTCCTCCTGTGTGTGTGTGTGTGTGTTATTCCAGCTGCAGCTTCATCAGGAGGAAGAGGAGGACAAACGACGCTGATGAACAATCATCATTAACCCTTTCATGGTCCGCTCAGTGAGCGCAGTGCACAGCACGCACACTCAGAGCCAAAAACGAGAATTTATCGCCTCGTGGATATTTTCTCGTTTGTGAGTTTCACGTCTGGAAGCACAAACGTTTTCCAGTCAGAAGATGTGCCCAAAAACATGCTGTATGAGGTCACTGTGACCTTTGACCTTTGACCGCCAGACTCTAATCAGCCCATTCATGAGTCCAGGTGGACGTTTGTGCCAAAAAAATCTATTTTCTTTACTATTTAACATTTCCAAACATTTAAAAGATGATACAGAAAAAAAAGTATAATTAGAAAAATGACTATAAAAATTACAAAAAATGAGCAAATAAATTTAAAAAATAAAAGGTTAAAGGTTATTGAAGGTTAAATACAAAGCTTTGATCACACATTTTTAAGACTTTTCTAAAACTTAAGGATTTTACTTTTTTTTGCTGATTTTCTGGAAATCTCTAAAAAACTGATTTTTAAAGAGAACAGGCATGTTTTCTTTAAAAATTAAAAAATTTTGAGGAAAAATTGTGAGGTTTTCTTCAAAAGCTGAAAAAATAAGTCTCCAGTGTTAACTTTAAAACTAACCTGAACTAACTTTAAAAAAATGACAAAAACTATTAAAAAACTTGCCAGAATCTTGTCTTTAAAAATGACCAAAAATCAACTATTTTTATAAAAAAACTTCAAAACTAGATTGTGAAATTCCATGACTTTTCCAGGTATTCCATGCCCGAAGGAACCCTGTAATTACATCAATAATAATAAATAATGATCCCGTCAAAGATTCGTGTCAGAGCCGCTGTGCTGCGGCGCCCCCTGCTGCTGCGCCTCTGCACCAGCACACGGCTTCAAACACTCGGGTCCAGGTCTTCTTCGTGCTCGTCTCTCACTTTCGCTTTTCCCAGCGTTTTCGGGCAGTTTTCTCGATTTTTATTACTTTTCTTTTTTTACTATTTTTTTTGTAATTTTCTTGCTTTTTACCACTTCACTTTTGTTTCTTTTTTATGCTGATCTTCGGGTAATATTTTGTTTGATATCTTGTAAAAAATAACTGAGACATTTCTGATGTTTTGAGAGAAGCCCTGTCTGGGGTTCAAAGGGTTAAAAAGAGCTCAGGTGAACGCAGTACAGGTAGAGGTCTTTATTGAGTAAAGGAGCCGAATGTAACATCGTGCTGGAAATGTTGAACTGTTGTGTCCCGAAACACACGTGATCCCACTTCACCCGAAACACGGAAAACAAAGACTGATGAGGTCAGCAGGTCGTCAAGTACTGAGACAGACCCGGCCAATCAGACGCTGCCGCTTACCGCTGCAGGAGGAGGAGGGAGGGAGCGAGGAGGTCTGAGGGCCGCTCTGAGGGGGCGAGGAGGTCTGAGGAAGTCTGAGGAAGTCTGCGGAAGTCTAAGGAGGTCTGAGGGGGCAAGGAGGTCTGAGGAGGTCTAAGGAAGTCTGAGGAGGTCTAAGGAGGTCTAAGGAAGTCTGAGGAGGTCTGAGGAGGTCTAAGAGCCGCTTGGAGGCAGCGAGGAGTTAATGGGGGAGCTCGTGGGCGACCAGTTTGTAGTGGGAGCCACAGGAGGGGCAGCGCTGGGCCTCGCCCTCATGGAGCCAGAACCAGACCACCGCTGTGTTGTCCTCCTCACCTGCACACACACCACACCAGGAGAGAACAGGTGAGACCAGGAGAGAACAGGTGAGACCAGGTGAGACCAGGAGAGACCAGGAGAGAACAGGTGAGACCAGGAGAGAACAGGTGAGACCAGGTGAGACCAGGAGAGACCAGGAGAGAACAGGAGAGAACAGGTGAGACCAGGAGAGAACAGGTGAGACCAGGAGAGACCAGGAGAGACCAGGAGAGACAGAACAGTTTCTGTTCACTTTCATCGTTTTATTAAACTCAAACACACACGAGAAAAACGAAGTGATTCCTTTAAAACGGCGACGAAGCAAAGAGAGCACCTGTTTGCATCAGTCACTATTCTGTGCAGAAACTACGAGATTTTTGGGGCCAATATTTGGCATTTTGCCAAAAATCTGCTTGCTGATCAAATTAATTTGTTAAAAAGTCCAAATTAATTTCACGTTTTTGAATAAGGTTTATATGTAAGAATTTATATTTTTATTAAGATAAATATTTCATCTTGTGAGATAGAGATTATTGGTAATTAAATAATTAAAATAAGTGTAGAGAATTCATGACTGTATAATTTTACACTGATGTGGAAGCTAAATAACTGACTAATATTAAAGGACGGGACTAAATCAATTAGTACTTCATCGCCTGTCTTCTTCAGATATTTCTTTATATTTGTCTTTTTTTATTTGTACATGTTTTTTTCATGTTCAGAATTAACTACTACTACTACAACTACTACTACTACAACTACTACTATTAAGTAGTCCGCATCGGAGGAACTTTTACTTTGTAAAACCTTGGAGATATTTAGATTTTTTCATTTTTATTTAAATGTAACTGTGAATTTTCTGTATTTGATGTTGAAAGTTTCAGTTTTTTAAAACTTTTGTTAAAGATCTTTAAACAAAGTTCTGTGTTGGAGTTTTTGTAAATGCACATCAAATATCAGTTATCGGTCTCGTTAATTACTAATAATCAGTAGCGACCCTGAAAGAAAACAATATCAGTCGACCCCGAGCGGAAACCTTAAAATAATATTTTATCTGGAGGGCTCAAACACTTTTACCCAAACTTTTCCAGGACCTTTCCAGGACTCTGATTCAAATTCAAAGACCAAACATTCTCTGAAACGACCATCGATGCTCGTCATCGGTTATAACGGCTTTGTAAAAACCAGAAGAGTCGATGACGCCGAGTCACTTACAGACGCATCCCACAATCCTCTTGTTGGTGATGGAGGGGACGAGGTGGGGGTCTGCCTTGGAGCCGGCGTACTCCTTCGGTCTCATCATGTTGTACGGATCCTGCAGGAGACCAGAGGACTCAGTCACCCAAAACCTCAGCACCCTCACACACACATCACCAGGACCTCTCCAGGACCTTTCCAGGACCTATCCAGGACTTTGAGTCAAATGTTACAGACCAAAAATTTTCTGAACGACCATCGATCCTCCTCATCACTATTTAACAGCTTTGTTTCGGGACCGTTTCTAATTAATGATAACAAACAGCAGAATGTGTTAAATAATTTTTAAAATTAAAAATTGCTGATTTTTTTCCCCTTGGAACAATTTTGATGATTTTTAAAGATAACATTATGACTTTTTTTTTCATTTTGACATTTTTGGGCGAAAACATTTTAGAATTTTTTTCTTTGAAAGTTTTTGAAGAGAGCATGTCGTCCAAAGCTGAGGGTCAGGAAAGCACGTTTTCTTTAAAACTGAGAACAGAAACTATGGTTGGATTTCTGAATTTCCAACGGCCCGTGAACACACGCTGTGATATTACACATGTGTAAAGCGTGTAGTTCTGGTCGCGTCACAGCGAGTTAAAAGCCGCCTCACCGATCCGTCCTTCATGGCCTTCATGATGACCTTCTCCAGTCCCGTGGCCTGCTCCTCGTCAGTGGGAATCCCTGAAGACAAAAAACACAGAAACACGTCTGAAAAAGGACAACAGGACAGAGTCCTCCCTGAGCGTCCCTCCTCCATCATTAAACTTTAGAAAACTCACCAATATTTCAGACTTATGATTAGGACCGATGACGGTTACAGAATAAACATAATCATATTAACGAATAACACTTTTTCATAGCTTGATTACGAAATGCGGACTTTGAGTGTGACTGCAAAAAATAGAATGTATAAAAATCAATATTGCTGCTAATATTTTTCTTATATATTGTATATTCTTAATGTTCATAAGCGGAAATAAAAAAATGACATTTCTCAGACAGCAATCATCATCAACAAAAGAAAAACCTCCTTGGCATGTATACTGAAAGATACATTTTTCATCTAAAAACATTGTGACATCATGACAAAAACCTGGCATTTAAAGGGTTAAAATAATGGATAATGGCAATAATGAATATTTGATATGTCTATTAATTTATATTATTATTATAACATTATTATATTAAACTGTTTCCAGCAGCGAGAGAGGCGGTTTGAGTCGGCTCGGCAGAAAATATTTGAGGTTTCAGGCGACAAAGAGACAAAGAGACGCTCTGAGTGAGTTATGAATGAGTGACAGGGCAATAGTCCACCTTCCACTCAGCGTTATCACAGCGCTGCTGCGCTCAGCGTTTCTCTTGTCAGGTTACAGGAAAATCTGTTTCCACGTTTAAATCTCTCCCATCAACCTGCTGCATCACGTACAACATAAACGCTCCACTTATATGAAAAATGAAAACGTCTGGACGCTGTTTAAATGTAAACAAAAACACAAGTTAATGATTTTCACCCTTTTAACCCCGATACTCAACTGACGACAGCAAACAGACGAGATGTTCTATGATATTTAAGGCAGTACTGCAACTGTGTATTTAACAGAGTATTAGGTCTGTCAGAGTGTTTTAATAGAGTATCACTGCAGTATTAGTACTACCAGAGTATTATTTGTTGTAAAATTACTGTCAGAGTATTTAATAAAGTATTTGTACTGTGGCAGAATTTTTAACAGAGTACTAGTAATGTCATAGTGTTAAACAGAGTGTTACTGCAGTATTAGTACTGTGACAGAGTATTACTGCAGCGTTAGTACTGTGGCAGAGTATTACTGCAGCGTTAGTGCTGTGACAGAGTATTACTGCAGTATTAGTACTGTGACAGAGAATCACTGCAGAGTTAGTACTGTGACAGAGTATTACTGCAGTATTAGTACTGTGACAGAGTATTACTGCAGTATTAGTACTGTGACAGAGTATTACTGCAGCGTTAGTACTGTGACAGAGTATTACTGCAGCGTTACTACTGTGACAGAGAATCACTGCAGCGTTAGTACTGTGACAGAGTATTACTGCAGAGTTAGTACTGTGACAGAGTATTACTGCAGTATTAGTACTGTGACAGAGAATCACTGCAGCGTTAGTACTGTGACAGAGTATTACTGCAGTATTAGTACTGTGACAGAGTATTACTGCAGTGTTAGTACTGTGACAGAGTATTACTGCAGCGTTAGTACTGTGACAGAGTATTACTGCAGTATTAGTACTGTGACAGAGAATCACTGCAGCGTTAGTACTGTGACAGAGTATTACTGCAGAGTTAGTACTGTGACAGAGTATTACTGCAGCGTTAGTACTGTGACAGAGTATTACTGCAGTATTAGTACTGTGACAGAGTATTACTGCAGAGTTAGTACTGTGACAGAGAATCACTGCAGCGTTAGTACTGTGACAGAGTATTACTGCAGTATTAGTGCTGTGACAGAGTATTACTGCAGTATTAGTGCTGTGACAGAGTATTACTGCAGAGTTAGTGCTGTGACAGAGTATTACTGCAGCGTTAGTACTGTGGCAGAGTATTACTGCAGCGTTAGTGCTGTGACAGAGTATTACTGCAGTATTAGTACTGTGACAGAGAATCACTGCAGCGTTAGTACTGTGACAGAGTATTACTGCAGTATTAGTACTGTGACAGAGTATTACTGCAGTATTAGTACTGTGACAGAGTATTACTGCAGCGTTAGTACTGTGACAGAGTATTACTGCAGCGTTAGTACTGTGACAGAGTATTACTGCAGAGTTAGTACTGTGACAGAGTATTACTGCAGTATTAGTACTGTGACAGAGTATTACTGCAGAGTTAGTACTGTGACAGAGTATTACTGCAGTATTAGTACTGTGACAGAGTATTACTGCAGTATTAGTACTGTGACAGAGTATTACTGCAGTATTAGTACTGTGACAGAGTATTACTGCAGCGTTAGTACTGTGACAGAGTATTACTGCAGAGTTAGTACTGTGACAGAGTATTACTGCAGAGTTAGTACTGTGACAGAGTATTACTGCAGAGTTAGTACTGTGACAGAGAATCACTGCAGCGTTAGTACTGTGACAGAGAATCACTGCAGTATTAGTACTGTGACAGAGTATTACTGCAGTATTAGTACTGCGTGTGACTGCAGGTGACTCCGGTCCGTCCTGAGAAGCTAACTGCGGCTAACGTGTGTTTTGGTCGCTGTCGGTGAAATAAATTTGGTATTTTGAATTAAAAACATATTTTGCTGCATTTAAACACAGACACAGATGACCTCGGGTGACCTGGAGCTGTTATTGATTACTGACTGATCGATTATTTTAAATTAAATGATAAAAATGACGTTTGACCTCTCGCGCTGCTAGCTAATGTGCTAATGCTAACCGGCTGGCTGGACCGGATGTCCTTCCGGTAAATTAACCCGTTATTGAAGCTCGTGTCGTCGGTCTGAGGCGGCTCACGGCTCGGCGTCGGTTCGGTGCTCACCTCCAGCCGCCATGCTGCGGGTCAGGGCGGGAACCGGGGCCGCGCGGCGGGTGAGAGCGGCGCGGGCGGCGGTGCGGAGCAGTAACCTTGCTGCGGCCATCTTTCCTTCGCTTCTTCTTCTGCTGGCGGGGCGACGGGTTATGACGTCAAAGGAGCCACAGGCCGTCGCCTGCTTTTGACGTAAATTAAAGCGTGTTTGTGTGCGTGCACGCGCTCGTGTGTGTCTGTTTTTATGTATTTGTATTAAGTATAAATATACAGATAGATATGGACATATAAAAATGAGAAAGAGTCGTGACTCGGTTTCACATAAAACAAATAAAGAGTTAACACAATTAAAGTACATTTAATTACATTTTAAAAAACGAATAAATTAAGGAAAGAGTCATTACCCGGTTTTGAAGTAAAAAAATTTTAAAAAATAGCAAAAGACTCATCATACAGTTTTTAAGGTAAAATAAAAGAAAGAAAAGGGGAAAACAGGAAAGACAAAAGACACATTTGGTTTTGGCATAAAATAATAAAATATAATAAAATAAAACATTTAAATCATTTATATTTACATTTTTAAATTGTATTCAAACAATTTTGCACGTGTATTTTTACTTTTAAAACTTCAATACATTTCCCTATATGGTATCCACCATATGGTGTTTTCGGGCGTTTGCTTTACTTATTTATTTATTAATATAGTTTATTTTGCACAGTATTATCTTGCTATTTTGCTATCCCTTTGCTGCTGCAATGTTGGAAATTTCCCCACTGTAGGACTAATAAAGGATTATCTTATCTTATCTTATCTAGAAGTTTATTTTCGTAGCTCTGAAATGAATCATGGCAAAAAAAACTGTGTGAGTTATCAACATGAATATTTTTAGATAAATCACTCACTCGCTCCAAAGAATTACAAAATAAGAAAAAAGGTACTGAAAAAGACAGTTACATACATAATCATGTACAAAAATAGTAAAAGAAGAGTAAAATAATACAACAACAACAATAATAATAATTGTAGCATAATAATAATAATAATTAACAATAATTAATAAACATTAATAATAATAAAAAACTGATAATAATGATGAAACTTAAAACAACACTAATGTTACTATTACTAATAATAATGACAATAACCACAACAACAACAACAATAATAATAATAACAACAATCATTTTGATCTCACTCTTCTCTCAGAACCTATTTGAGCTTTTTTCGGCCCGTAACAAAGTGACCGTCTCTGCTTCTCATAACGAGCTGCGAGTTCATGAGACAGAACAGAGACGACTCAGACTCTGAGCGCAGGAGGAGCTGCACCACAGCTCTTTACCAACCACAACAGGTGATCCATTATCAGTGATGATGACGGACGTCTTCCAGTGAGTCTCCACCTCCTCCTGTCCACAGAGACACACGAAAGACACAACATGGGGAACAGAGCAGACACACCGAGGACACACACAGAGAAACAGACACAGAGAGACAGAGACACAGAGACACAGAGACACAGAGACAGAGACACAGAGACGCAGAGAGAAAGACACAGAGACAGAGACACAGAGAGAAAGACACAGAGACACAGAGACACAGAGACAGAGACACAGAGAGACAGAGACACAGAGAGACAGAGACACAGAGACAGAGACACAGAGAGACAGAGACACAGAAACAGAGACACAGAGAGATAGAGAGACAGAGAGACAGAGACGCAGAGAGAAAGACACAGAGACACAGAGACAGAGACACAGAGAGACAGACACAGAGAGACAGAGAGACAGAGAGACAGAGACACAGAGACAGAGACAGAGACAGAGACACAGAGAGACAGATAGACACAGAGAGACAGACACAGAGACACAGAGAGACAGAGACACAGAGACAGAGACAGAGACACAGAGAGACAGAGACACAGAGAGACAGAGACAGAGACAGAGACACAGAGAGACAGAGACAGAGACAGAGACAGAGACACAGAGAGACAGAGACACAGAGAGACAGAGACACAGAGAGACAGAGAGACAGAGATGGACAGACAGTCTACCTACCTCTACATGGACCACCTGCTGCTGCTGCTGCTGTACAGCTCAGGTGGGTCTCTGCTTTAACCCTTTGAAAGCTGCAGCGTCAGGCTGGACGATATAAAGACTTTAAATGGAGATATGAGACTTTAAGATATGGAATCGTGTTTTATTGTGATACGGAATAAAAAATAAAGTGATGTGCTTTTCTCAGATTATCAGACACTTCCACAGTGTTTCCAGACGCTTGAATTACTAAATCTTTACATGTGTGAATTGGGAAATGGCTGAGTCAGTGTGCAGCAGAGCAGTGTCTGTGATGATGTGTCTGTGATGTGTCTGTGATGATGTGTCTGTGATGATGTGTCTGTGATGATGTGTCTGTGATGTGTCTGTGATGTGTCTGTGATGATGTGTCTGTGATGTGTCTGTGATGATGTGTCTGTGATGTGTCTGTGATGATGTGTCTGTGATGTGTCTGTGATGATGTGTCTGTGATGTGTCTGTGATGTGTCTGTGATGTGTCTGTGATGATGTGTCTGTGATGTGTCTGTGATGATGTGTCTGTGATGTGTCTGTGATGTGTCTGTGATGATGTGTCTGTGATGTGTCTGTGATGATGTGTCTGTGATGTGTCTGTGATGATGTGTCTGTGATGATGTGTCTGTGATGTGTCTGTGATGATGTGTCTGTGATGATGTGTCTGTGATGTGTCTGTGATGATGTGTCTGTGATGTGTCTGTGATGTGTCTGTGATGATGTGTCTGTGATGTGTCTGTGATGATGTGTCTGTGATGTGTCTGTGATGATGTGTCTGTGATGTGTCTGTGATGATGTGTCTGTGATGTGTCTGTGATGTGTCTGTGATGTGTCTGTGATGATGTGTCTGTGATGTGTCTGTGATGATGTGTCTGTGATGTGTCTGTGATGTGTCTGTGATGATGTGTCTGTGATGTGTCTGTGATGATGTGTCTGTGATGTGTCTGTGATGATGTGTCTGTGATGATGTGTCTGTGATGATGTGTCTGTGATGTGTCTGTGATGATGTGTCTGTGATGATGTGTCTGTGATGTGTCTGTGATGATGTGTCTGTGATGTGTCTGTGATGATGTGTCTGTGATGTGTCTGTGATGATGTGTCTGTGATGATGTGTCTGTGATGTGTCTGTGATGATGTGTCTGTGATGATGTGTCTGTGATGTGTCTGTGATGATGTGTCTGTGATGTGTCTGTGATGTGTCTGTGATGTGTCTGTGATGATGTGTCTGTGATGTGTCTGTGATGATGTGTCTGTGATGTGTCTGTGATGATGTGTCTGTGATGTGTCTGTGATGTGTCTGTGATGATGTGTCTGTGATGTGTCTGTGATGATGTGTCTGTGATGATGTGTCTGTGATGTGTCTGTGATGATGTGTCTGTGATGTGTCTGTGATGATGTGTCTGTGATGTGTCTGTGATGATGTGTCTGTGATGATGTGTCTGTGATGTGTCTGTGATGATGTGTCTGTGATGTGTCTGTGATGATGTGTCTGTGATGTGTCTGTGATGATGTGTCTGTGATGATGTGTCTGTGATGTGTCTGTGATGATGTGTCTGTGATGATGTGTCTGTGATGTGTCTGTGATGATGTGTCTGTGATGATGTGTCTGTGATGATGTGTCTGTGATGATGTGTCTGTGATGTGTCTGTGATGATGTGTCTGTGATGATGTGTCTGTGATGTGTCTGTGATGATGTGTCTGTGATGATGTGTCTGTGATGTGTCTGTGATGATGTGTCTGTGATGATGTGTCTGTGATGATGTGTCTGTGATGTGTCTGTGATGTGTCTGTGATGATGTGTCTGTGATGTGTCTGTGATGATGTGTCTGTGATGTGTCTGTGATGTGTCTGTGATGATGTGTCTGTGATGTGTCTGTGATGATGTGTCTGTGATGTGTCTGTGATGATGTGTCTGTGATGATGTGTCTGTGATGATGTGTCTGTGATGTGTCTGTGATGATGTGTCTGTGATGTGTCTGTGATGATGTGTCTGTGATGTGTCTGTGATGTGTCTGTGATGATGTGTCTGTGATGTGTCTGTGATGTGTCTGTGATGTGTCTGTGAAGAGATGAAGAACAATGAGAACCTCCCTGGAGACGATGATGAGGCCTACAAAGATAAAGTATGTGTCGATGGTGGGAGCTGGTTGTTGGTGTTTTTTAAACTGTCAGTCCTGGATGCACGCTGGCCCGGAGTCCCGAATCATGGGAGGTCATGGAAGACGGCCGCTGCACTTCATGCACAGGGAAGAGTCCTGAAAAGGGAGAATCAGAGTGTGAGAAGACATCAAACGTTTCGGCAGCTCTAGTAGCAGTAAAAATAAGTGCTACAGTGATGAAAACACCCCGAAACACTCTCAGGTTCCTAAAAAAAAGCCATAAAGTGATAAATGCTTCAAATATCAAACCGTTAAAAAATGAAGCGCTGCGGGTTTCGGGTTTAGTTGGGACTCATGCCAGCAGGTGTTTGTTTATTGATTGATTAGTTATTAGGCTCTATGTCTCTGACGGGTTGTGAAAAGATCGAGCAGCTGCAGGATCAGCGCTGATCCTGCAGCTGCTCAGACAGTCGGGCTGAAAGTGCACGAGGGCAGGTATGGTTCATTTCCACCCCCCGCCAGCAGGTGACCTCCGTGCGACGTCAGCTGTGACGTAACACCGGGGGCTGAGAGGAAGTGAAGGAGAGGAAGAGGAACTGCTGATGACACGCAGCTCTGGACTCACCTGGATCACCTGGACTCACCTGGATCACCTGGACTCACCTGGATCACTTGGGTCCAGCTCGTGGGTCGGCGCGCGTGAAGCGGAGCGGTTTAATGCTGTTTGGTGTTTTTTGGGGAATCGGCTGACTGCTGGCAGGTGAACAGCCAATCACAGGAGAGGACTGTGGATCTCCATGGTAACCGCGGATTGTTTGGGGAAGGGACGAGCTTCCTGTTTGTCGGAGGATCGGACCGTCAGAGTCGGTGAGTCGCTGCTGGATGAATTCTTGTGTTTTATGTAAAGTTTTATTTTTTTATGAATATTTCCGTGCAGACTGTGAGGACTCGGCGTGTCTCTCACTCATCGCGAGATTTAAACTGTCCTCAGGTCAAGACGGTTTGTCAAAATGTGTTTTTGTTTTTGGACAGTTTATGACTCATCAGTTTTCCTGCAGACACCTGATGATTTCAGATTTCATTAAAACACAGAGAGGCGGAGAGGAAATCACTTCAAACAGCCTTCTGATATAAGTACACAGCTGAGGTACTCACTGCTGCCTGTGCCGAGGAAGTACTCCGTTTATGTACTGCAGGAAAACTGCTAACTCTGCAGTGTGAAAATACTCACAGTAGAAGTACTAACTCTGCAGTGTGAAATACTCTAATACTGTAAACTTCTAATAATACACAGTGGAAATACTCGGTTGTAGTGAAGTACTAACCCTGCGCTGTGAAATACTCTGTTATTGTAAAAGTGATAACCCCACACAGTAAAAATACTGTTACTGTAAAATTCTAATAATACATGGTAGAAATACTTGGTTACAGTAAAAGTACTAACTCTAATTGTGAAAATACTGACAATTAAAATATTAACACTACTCTTTGAAAATAAAGTTACAGCAAAAGTACTAACAATGCCCTGTGAAAATACTTTCTACAGTAAAAGTACTAATGCTGAGACTTTATTGTTGTCTCGTTTGAGGACGCGGGGACATCATTGTTGTCTCGTTTGAGGACGCGGGGACATCATTGTTGTCTCGTTTGAGGACGCGGGGACATCATTGTTGTCTCGTTTGAGGACGCGGGGACTTTATTATCGTCTCTGTTCTCTGTGAATTGTTGTTCTTTGATTTTCGCCGTCAGTCGTTAGAGTTACGAACACTTCCTGTCTGTGCCGGCAGTGATGGCGGGGACGTCGAGGCACGACCGAGAGATGGCGGTGAAGGCCCGGCGCCAGCTGTCGGAGTGTTCCGACCCGTTGGACAGACTCAGGCTGCAGTGTCTGGCTCGAGGGTCGTCCGGCATCAAGAGTTTGGGCAGGTGAGCTTCCTGTTTCTGAAATCTTTAAGTCCCGAAGAGGAAAAACCCTGCTGAGTTTAGCCTGAGATGTTATTGTTGTTATTATTGTTATTATTGTTATTGTTGTTATTGTTATTGTTATTGTTATTGTTATTGTTATTGTTATTGTTATTATGTTATTGTTGTTATTGTTATGATTGTTATTGTTGTTATTGTTATTATTGTTATTATTGTTGTTGTTGTTATTATGATTGTTATGATTGTTATTATTGTTATTGTTGTTATTGTTATTGTTGACATGAATTTTTTTAGGAAAACTTTTAATTAGGATTCAAGGTATTCTACAGTACGTTTTTATGATGTTTTATGACATACTTTACTGTGACATTTTTTTATGTTTTTCTTTAATTCTTTTCATACTATCACAGTTTTATGTGTTTTTTTGCTCACCGTACAATGACGTTTGTAACCATTTTTCAGCGTATTATGGGCTGTCAGCATGCTATGCCATGATGCCTTTGACATGCTATTCCATGGCAATTGTGAACACTGTGACTTTTTTCAACATACTATGATTTTTTTGTCAAATTTTGTTGACCTACTATCCCATAACCTTTTGCGATGTGCTCTATGTTGACTTTTTTGACATATTATATGACTTTTTTCTTAAGCATGTTTTTTTAATGCTATACCATGACTTTTTTACAGCTTTTCGTTGTTTTTTTTTTCAATTTGTATTACTACTCGGCACAACACATACCCCGAAGTGGTATGCATGCACTAGTACACACTAACTTACTTGATTTTGAATGACATGCCATGTTCGACTTTTTCTTGTTATTGTTGAAGATAATATATAGATTGACTTTTTGATGCAAATTTTGACGACATGGTCTAGCATGACTTTTTCACCAGATTTTGGACAACATTCTTTATTATGACCTTTTGACGCCTTTTTGGAATTGAACAATTATTGAACAAATTTTTTGTCGAAATACTTTCATATGACCTTCTGTCATGATTTTGGACAACATACAATATGATGACTTTTTGGCGCCTTTTTGTTGGACTTTTTACAATACGATGACATTTTTGCTTCATTTTTGACGACGTAAAATACGATCACATTTTTGAGTCATATTTGATGACATGCAATATTATGACGTTTTGGGGTCATTTTTGACGACATATACTGCGACTTTTTTTTTAGCCATTTTGGATCATTTTTGAAGACATACTATACTGTGACGTTTCTGAGCCTTTTGGGCCTAACCCTAATGTCATTGTATGGTATGTCCCCAAAAATGACCCAAAATGGTGCAAAACCATCATGGTATAGCATGCCATGTTTTGACTTTTTTTCGCCATACTATACTATTGCCTTGTTGGCCAATTTTTTGACATGTTAAATTCTGAGGTTTTTGGCCTTTTTTGGTCTTTATTCCTACTTTGTGTACTATAACACGTCTCTAGACGCTATTCTATGTCGTTTTTAGCTATTTTTAGGAGCGGTCAAATTTTGACTTTTTTCACCATACCATACTATTGCCTTGTTGGCCATTTTTTTGACATGTTAAATTCTGACTTCTTTAGCCTTTTTTGGCCTTTTTTCCCATTTTTGTATACAATGACATGTCTCTACAAGCTATTCTATGTTGTTTTAAGCCATTTTTAGGAGTAGTCAAATTTGGACTTTTTTGACATATCGCATATTCTACAGTTTTTTTTTTTGGCATATTATATGATGTTGTTTTGGGCCATTTCTGCAACAGTCTATTCTATGGCACGATTCAGCACGCTATTTCATGCGTTTTTCTGCTGTTTTTTGGACATGTCATATTTTTAGAAAGTTGTAAAAACAGCAAAAAATCAACATAATATACCATGTTGAAAAAACAACCGAAAATGTGACAAAAAAATGTCAAACCATGAAATCACAAAAAAACATTTGAAAATCCGATAAATTAGCCTGTTGAGACCCGTTCTCATTTAAATTGTCAGAAAACATCATAAAATTTACAATTTTTAAAAGTTTTTTTCAACAGTTTTTCAGTGTAGTGTACTTTTTCTGACATCTTGTTTTTATTACTATTCCACAAGTTAAACCCTTTTTTTAACACACAATGTTTTTTTACTTCTACACACAATATAATGATTTTTTTTTTTTATGTCAACATACAATACTATGTCATTTTTCAAACTATACTATAATTTTGTTTTTCACAGATTTGTACAACTATTCTTTTTTTATGTAAAATGCTTTCCCTTTTTTCCAATTCACTATTTTTTTTCTGACATATACTATGACTCTTTGTCAACATACTGTACCATTACTTTTCATGACTTTGAAAAAATAAACTTTACAATGACTTACAGTACTTAGACATAGTATAATGTGAGTTTCATGACCTTTTTTTCAAAATACTTTACTATGACAAAGTTTTTCTACATAGTATACTATGACTTTTTTTGACATACTATCTGATGACTTTTTCCAGATTTTTGATATCGTTCACTATGACTGTTTTAACCCACAATATTGACTTTGTTTCGACATATTACATATTTTATATATATATATATATATATATATATATATATATATATATATTTTTTTTTTAATTATTTTTTTGACATACTTAACCATGACTACCTTTTTTAAAATAGACAATCCTTTTTTTTAACATACTATACCATGATTTTTTCATAGTTTTTCTACACACTATACTATGACTTTTTTGACATACTGTGCTATGATTCTTTTTTAATAGTACATAGTACAACATACTTTACTAGGACTTGTAATTGACATAGTATACTGATCTTTTCACAGTTTTTTCAACATACTACACTATGAGTTTTTTAAAATAGTTTTCCACATATTTAACAATGACTTGTTTTGACATACAATACTACGACTTTTCTATATTATTTTTAAAAAAAATACTTCACAGTGTATTTTCTACAGTTTTTGTTTAGATATTATACCATAACTTTTTTTTAGTATATATATTTTTTGAAAACTACACAATGACATTTCTTGATGTTTGTTACTTAATGTACAATCACATTTTTTGGGCATATTATACTATTTATATTGTAATTTAAAAAAAAATATTTTTTGACACAGTATACTACGTGCTTTACTTTTTCATGGTTGTTTTTCTGACATACTATTCTGTGACATTTTTTTATGACGTCTTTTACGTGACATTTTAATGATGTTTTTACACACTAACTCAGTCGTGTTTTCCACCAAATCTCTAGTTTCGACACGACGTGCAGCATCAGCATCACATTTTTTATTTCTAAGCTCAGGTGCAGTTTGCCGCCGTAGCTGGGCGCCATATTAACGGTAAGCTCTTGAAAGTGAAAGTATTTGTCCGGCAGGCTGCACTTTGAGCTGCAGGTGCTCTGTGAATGTGGTCGCAGTCTTCCTGTGAAAGTGAGCGTCGTGCTGCGCTGAGAGAGCTGACGCTGGCTGCAGGATGTTGTGAAGTTTTTGGGTTTTCTGTCACATAACAGTGCGTTTTTGGTTATCTTGTGGTTTTGTTGTTGTAACGTGCATCTGCGGATCCTGTCAGATAATAACTACACAGCTTTACTAATAAACAACATTCTTTACTATGACTTTTCTCAACATACTACATGTCTTTTTTATTTCTGTGTACTTTACCATGAGCTTTGTACAGTTTTTTCAACGTATAATATACTACAACATTTTTTTGACATTCTGTACTTTTACTTTTTTGAATATTATACTTTTTAAAATAAAATTCAACATATTGTATTACTTTTGTCTACATACTTTGACTTCTTTTTACAGTATTTTCAACATGCAATACTATGACTTTTTTCAGCTCATTTTATTTATAGATACGATGACTTCTATGACGTACTAAATTCTGATGTTTTTGACTCACAGTTGTTTGACATAGTTTAATATGAAGTTTTTTTTCATTTTTTTAACATACTTGGTTTTTTTTAACAGTTTTGTCGATGTAGGCAATTTTGTTTTCTTTGAAAATGTGGTGATCTGAAACTGTAAAAACATTATCGTTAGATTTTTAAATTTCCGATGGTTCTTGAACACATCACGTCTAATCATACAGGTTTGTGAAACAGATTCCCAGGACTTTTCCAAAACTTTCAGGCTTGGCCATGCTTACTTAGCTCAGTTTTAACGATGCCGCAGTCACAAGAAATCAGTCGCATCAGCCCAGTGTGTGTTCTCATTGGTTAATCTGAGGATATTTCGGTAAAAAAATATCGTTAGATGTTACTCACCTGTCTGAAGAGACGTTGTGAGTTCAGCATCAAACTTCATCTTTTTACTCCGGTAGAGCGCTGACCCCTGACCCCTGACCCCTGAGGCTCTGCAGCGCTGGAAAGCTGCTCCAAGATTTACTCGGGTTTATCTTCTCCTTTTCATCGGTTTATTGCTTCTTTTCTTTGCTGTTTCACTCGTCAGCAGGAACCGGCTCTCTCATGATGCAGCAGCAGTTGAGTTCGTTGAGTTCTTCGCTGATGATACCTGCAGGTGTTTGTTTTCTTTGAATGGCGTCTCACTGACTCGCTGCCTGTGTTGGTCAGAACCTTTAAGGTCTTGGACGACGACAACAGCCGCTCGCTGGAGCTGAAGGAGTTCCTGAAGGGTCTGAATGACTTCGGGATCCTGATCGAGAAAAAAGAGGCCCTGGCTCTCTTCGAGCGTTTCGACCGCGACGGGAACGGGACCATCGACTTTGACGAGTTCCTCGTCACTCTGAGGGTAAATATACCGACCGCCGACCCCTGAGGAGCATTTCCTGCTTATTTATGTCCTGTTTTGCCCGCAGCCGCCGATGTCCAAAGCCAGGAAGGAGGTGGTGATGCAGGCATTTCGGAAGCTGGATAAGACAGGCGACGGGGTGATCACCATCGACGACCTGCGGGGGGTTTATAACGCCAAGTACCACCCCAAGTATCAGAACGGGGAGTGGAGCGAGGATCAGGTCTTCAGGAAGTTCTTGGACAGCTTCGACTCTCCATATGACAAAGACGGACAGGTAACGGAGGTTTGGTGACGACTTTGCGAGTCCGGAGGTCAGTAGAGGTTTGTAATCACTGACGTTCTGCTGGTGTTGCTCTCTGAAGGTGACCCAGGAGGAGTTTATGAATTATTACGCCGGTGTGAGCGCGTCCATCGATACAGACGTCTACTTTATTGTGATGATGAGAAATGCCTGGAAGCTCTGACTGAGCGTCGTCGTGGTAAACCAGCTCGTGGTTGGGTTGGCGAGGTGGTGGAGGGCGCCGCGGGTCGTCCATAGGAATCCTGCAGAGTATATTGTGTGGTTTTAATGTTTCAAACACAACACAAAGAAAAAAAACACAGTGAATATGTGAAAATGAAATCATGATCGGACTCAAAGAACCATACAAGATACAAACCTCAGTGGGAACGTCGCTTGGTGGTTGTTTCCTCTGACTGTTTAATCACTTTACATCCAGCAGGTCCGCTCTGGCTTTTCTTTGTAGTTCACAAAAACTCAAATCAGCTTTTCAGTTTCAGTTTCTGGACTCAGACATGCACGACTCGCTCACTGTTTCCATCCAAATACGAAGCTCATGTTGTGTTTGGGCATTTATCCGACCCAGCTCTGATTGGCAGTAACAAAAACGCAATTAATTTAATACGTTTACTAGCAAGATGAAATACCATCCGTCTCCGCCCGAGCAGCTCAAACGTCGACCCAAATCTGCTCCGGGTTTGAAAGAGACACTGAATCAGAGAGAGATTTCAAAAAAGACGTAACTCCTGTCACATTGTCACAGCTCGTTCGTGACATCGAACGTGACACATCTGTAGAAAATGCAATAAACCGGCTCGTGAATGTTTGCGCACCAGTAACACGGTCAAACCGTCAGCGCTTCACACACGGACGATCTCTACAATCAGCTCAGTTTAGTGAGATCAGCGTCACTGATTCAGCATCTGACCAAACGTCCCCGATTCTGCTCCTGAGATATGAAAACATGACCATGTCACAGCTGACCTATGACCTTTTGGATATAAAATATCAGAACTTGGTTGTTTTATCCTGTTAGATATCTCTGAAATTTGGCCGTAAAAATTCTTGAGTTATGGCCAAAAACATGAGGTCACCGTGACCTTGACTTTTGAACTTAAACCACCAGTTTCTAATCAGCTCATCCTTGAGTCCACTTAAAAGTTTGTGCCAAATTTAAAGAAGTTCCCTTGAGGAATTTTTGAGATATCACATTCCTTGAGTCTGAGTGGACATTTGTGCCAAATTTTAACAAATCCCTTAAAGGCCATCATTAGATATTGTGTTACCAACAATGAGACCTTGACCTTTGACCACCAAAATCTAATCAGTAAATCCTTGAGTCGAAACGTTTGTGCCAAATCTGAAGAATTTCCCCGAAGGTGTTTCTGAGATATCGCTTTTGTCTAAGATGTTTGTGCTAAATTTGAACACATTTCTTCACAACGTTCTTGAGATATTACATTCAGGATGTTAGATGGATGGATGGACAACTGGAAAACATGACGCCTGCGTCCTCAAGCACGAAAAACGAGAAAATGTTCAGACTGATGCTCGTCACTGACTACGGTTTGCGTTTGTAGACCGTTAGCAGCGCGGTGGCGGTTTAACGTGTCTTTCGCTCGGCTGATTTCGTAAACGTTTGGATGGAAAGCAGCTGCTGTCTGAAAACAAATCCACCTCCTTTTCTCCGCTTTTCCCTCTGCAGTAAAACTCGAGCGACTCGTGCTCGGCTCTGGTCCCCGCGCTGCGACTCGACGGTGAAATCTCTGCTCTGATCCACAGGTGACCAAAGACGAGTTCATCAACTATTACTGCGGCGTCAGCGCCTCCATCGACAGCGACGTCTACTTCATCCTGATGATGAGGAACGCCTGGAGGCTCTGAGCCGCCGCGCCGACTGAACGCCGCCGCCTCAACCAGAACGCCTCGTCCTGTTGACGAGACGCTCAGATCTCTGCTCAGGAGGCCAAACGCAGACTCTGCGTGGATTCACTGTCATAGTTTAACCCTTTAACACCTGAGCAAACGGGCTTGACTTCTTTTTTAAAACATGGGAAGAAATCAATGAGCAACAACAGGAGAAATCACCCAAAAATGAACACGAAATTAGTAAAAAAGTACGAGACCGAGAACATTACCTGAAAATTAAAAAATAAACAGCCGAGGTGACATGAAGAAAGTGTCTTTTTTTAAATTTTGGAACATAATTTTGAATATAGGATTCTGTTAAAAGTAGTTTTTCCTACTTTTTCTCTCGGATATTTTTTTGAATCTACCTACAATTTTCTTTCTCTACTTTTTACTTATTTCATTTCATTTTTGGGTCACTACTTTTTTCATGGTTTGTTACCTTTGTTTTTTAAATAATAATAAATAATTTATATAATAATAATAATAAATAATTTTCTTTTTTTTAAATCAACCCAAAATAAATATGTAGATTCAATATTTTAAATAATACTAGTGTAGGTAATCGGATTAATTCCAGTCTCATGATTTGTAATGTTATATTTATTTAGGATACAAACAATGTTTATTTCTAAGTGAGGACATGAAAGGGTTAACGTCGATGTAAACATGTATTGTAGGCTATCACAAGGCAGCAGTGAGTCCATTACTCTGTTTTATTGGACGTTTGTACGAAACATTGTGAGCTTTAAATAAACGAGTCGTCAGTCACACGTGTCCGAGTCGTCCGTAAGTTTACAGTCAGCGCCGTCACGACACGAAGCGTTCAGTCTGAGAGGAAACATGAGGCGCAGGTGTCCACATGTTCAGAAGCAGCAGCAGGAGCGCCGCCCACAGGAGTGCCACCCAAATGAGCGCCGCCCACAGGAGCGCCGCCCACAGGAGCGCCGGCCACCGTACAGAGGCGCCGTGTGGACAAAGAGTTCTCGACAGATTGAGATAGCAGCAGCTTCCCGGGAAGCAGAGCTCACTGCAGAGTTCAAACTCAAATCACTTCAACTTTTAACAAAACATCTCCAGGACTCAAAAACATACATTCGCTTCCTTATTGGTTACGTTACATCATCATATAGTTTTTTTAATATATATCTATATATATATATATATATATATATATATATATATATATATATTTGTGTGTGTGTGTGTGTATATAGGTGAATAAAAAAATATTTTTTAAGAAATTATTTGTGGCCTTTTTTTCTCTTAAAGTCTTTGAAGACGTCACAGTGCATACGTTCTTTTAAAACAATAATCTAAATTGCCGCTTTTTAGAGGCCTCTGGGTTTGGATGCATGTTTTCTTCAAAAATCACCAAAATTACCTCATTTATCAGCCAGAAACGGTACAACCAGAATTTGCGTTTGGATTTTCTGATTTCTGATGGTCCTTGAACACATCACGTGTCATGTGACTTACACTTTATTCAGTCCAGAGCTTTTCTGATCGTGACATCGGCCGTCTGATGATCAGCGTCCCATGTGTCTGTCCACCAGTGTCCCCCTTTGTCCCGCTGACCTACTTGATCTGATAGAAACTGGACATGGTGACGTAGGCCTCCTCGTGTCCTCCGCTGCTGGGCGGCGGCGTGGCTCGCTCCTCGGGCTCCTCGGGCTCCTCGGAGCTCTGGAGGCCGTCCTCTGCCGGAGGAGCCCTGGCTCAGCAGGGCCGACAGCTCCAGCTCCTCCGTGCTGACGCTGGAGGTGCTGGTGGCGCCTGCCGAGCTGTGGGCGGAGCTGTGGGCGGAGCCAGGGTCGGAGCGCGCCGTCAGCGGTGGCGATCGGAGGCTCCGTTTGGTCACACGGTTGCTCCTCCGATTTATCCACTTTGAGTGCGCTGAACTCCTCCGGTTTGAAGTCGAGCAGGACGCCCTGCAGACATCACATCCCGCCGTCACTCAGCGGGCAATAAAACGTCAAACAAATGTGAAAAACTCAATAAACTGAAATTTTAACCCTCAAATATGTTTGGAAGTTCTGTTTTCTTGTCATTTCTGCCTTTTTAAGAATAATTTAGCAAATTTTCAGGAATTTGCGGGACATTTTTGCTAAGACATCTGAACAGCGAAGTTTCATATAAACGCTCTGATGACGTCGCAGAGCGACAGAGGTTTCGGGTAAAAGGCGAGTTTTCTTTGATTTAAGACGGTCCCTCCTGTTTGCTCACTAGAGGACGCTGCTACTGTTCCCTGCTGACAGGGTGGGGAGGACGGGGTGGGGAGGATGGGGTGGGGAGGATGGGGTTGAGGGGACAGGGTCGGGAGGACGGGGTCGGGGTAGAGGACTGACCTTGCCGGGTCCACAGATCTGCACCAGCGTGTGTTTGGGGTGCGGGATTTTCGGCCATATGAAGGCGAATATTCTGTCAAATCAAGACAAAAGACAAATTAAATTGACGGACGTCTCAGCAACTCTGATTAAACAAAACGCAGAGACGTCCTACCTGTTTTTCCAGAAGAAAAGGACGCTGGCGGGCGGCAGCAGCACCAGGACCACCAGACACACCATGAGTTTGTACGTCTCCGGTCCGTCGTCCATCGGTGTCTCCGTTGTCTCTGGTGGACATAAAGAGAGAGGACGGGGTTACCTGAGATCGTTCCTGTTCTCTGAGTGAGTGAAGGATGTGTCTCACCAGGAGGAGTCCTGAAGCTGAAGGACTCGCTCCACTCGCTCCACGTCCCCTCATAAATTTTGGCCGGCAGCGAACGCACCACCGCCGCATACTCGCTGCGTCCCCGGAGGCGGTCCATGCCGAGCCTCAGGGTGTCCCCCGAGAAGTTCAGAGCCTGCGGTGAGACAGCAGGTGAATGTAAAGACTCCTTCAGACAGGAGGACACAATCAGGGAGGACAGGCAGGAAGGACAAAGTCAGGGAGGACACAGTTAGGGAAGACACAATCAATCAGGGAGGACACAGTGAGGGAAGGGACAGTGAGGAAGGACACAATGAGGAAGGACACAGTCAGGAGGACACAGTGAGGGAGGGGACATGAGGTTACTGTGAGTCTCGGGTCCTCGCTGAGCTTCAGCTGGAACTGCTGGTTGTGCAGAGTCAGGTAGTCTTTGTCGTACGGAATCTGGATCTGGATCTCGGCCTGGTTGGAGTCCAGGTCAAAGGTCACGTTCTTCACCCAAGGACGTCTCGGTTTGACTGCGGGGACACAGAGGAACCACAGCGAGCGTCAGGGCGGATCAGAGGACAGACGGTCACGTCAAGATGAGCACAGGTGTCCTAGGATTTTAGGACATTTCTTTGATCTGAGGAAGTTTTTTGGGGGGAAAAATAAAAAATCGTATTTTTGTTTTCTTGCATTTTGTCAGTTTTGTTTTTTTCTCTAAACAAAGTTTTGGGTGAGTTTTGATTTCCTTGTATTTCTCGGTGACAAAGAAAACACGGCATTTTCGTTAAAATTTTTGGCCTTTTGTTTTTTTGTTGTTTTTTTTTAAATTGTTTTTGCTGCATTTAATGAAAATATTTTGACAATTTTTAAACATTTTTTGGGGTGGTTTTAGAAAAACATTTTGGCTCTTTTTTTTTGTAATTGTTCTGGTAAAATATTGTTCTGTTTGTAATTTTTGATAAAAACATTTTGACGATTTCTTTTTTCCTCCTTTAAAAAATGTTGATGCTTTTGTAAGAAGACACGTCCTCTGAAGATGTGGGCCGACAGGCCTGCAGCAGGAGGGACGTACCTATTTTCTTCAGTTGGACGATGGCGTTGAGGCAGCGACCTGTCTTCAGGTGGACGGTCACGTTGAAGGGATGGACAGGATGGAGGATGGAGGACGTGACCGTGTCCCCGGCGGCCTCCACACACCTGTAGTCTCTCTGAGTGCCGCTGTGGTCGACGCAGCTGTGAAGACAGAAGCAGAGCCGTCAGTCGCCGACCGAAGCTGCTCTGAATCACGATGATGAGTTGACATTTTACCAAACTGTCATCTTCTCCACGCCGTCCGCCTCTTCGTCCTCGTCGTCCACGCCACCGCCGCCCGCGAGCAGCCGACAGCTGAGACTGCTTCCCGCCATCAGGATGTCGGAGGTGCAGCTCATCCGGGACTCTGGCAGGGAACGAGGATTTGAGGACATTAGGACAAGAACAGGAGACTCTGTGCGGACGCTGTTTTCGGCTCTCTGGCAGCTCGTGGAAACAAATACTAACAGAAATTAGGAAACATTTCGGCAATAGTTTGTTAAGTTTCATTTATTTTTTTTTGAAGATGAATAACGTATTTTGTCTATTTTCAGGGCGATTTTTAAAGAAAATATTTTTGCTTTTTTTAAGGAAAACAGGACAAGAACTTGTTTTTCCCTTTATACGTTTTTTTGCACTTGCATTGGCCTTTTGCAAAATTTGGCCGCATCGATGCCTGTCTGTGCAAACATCATCAAATCTGGTGATTTTTGACTTTTTTTGACTAAACCTTTGAATCCAAAGTGTTTCTGGGACAGACCAACAGGAAGTGACAGCGTCGCTGAAGCAGGGCGTGGCCTGTGGCGATCTGTATGTCGATGCACGAGCGTGCCTCAGGGCGCTGTCCTCGGTCCCCTTCTGTACGCTGACGACACCCGACTCTCCGTGTCTCTAAGACCAGGATCCTCCAGCAGACTTCTTTTTAAAAACTGTCTCAAGGACATCAAGTGCTGGATGTCAAACAACTTCCTTCAGCTCCTGAAGATATCAGAAATATTCTATTAAAAGACGCGTTTTCAAACTTAGCTGCGTCTGTTCAGTCCGTTTCCACGAGAAATCCGACACTCAGATCAATAATGTAGCTCAGTCCCGTTTTTCTGTCATTTCCTCTGTATGTGTTTCATTTTAGCGTCTTTCAGTATTTTGTATTCTTTACTTTCTGTTTCTTCTCGATTCTTGTTGTTGTTTTTATGGACTTTGATGGTATCAGATGACGTGTACCAGTCTTGTAGAAAGTTCTTCATGCTTTTATTTTCTGGAGATCAGACGGCTGTAATTCTCTCTGTACCTGCCTGAACAGCGAAGGACGCTCACACCTTCAGCTTTTACGAAACGCTGCAGCCACTTTAAACTGCATTAAACAAAAACACAAAAAATTAGAAAACATAACTCCCATTGAAGCAGCCTTGAGCTGACTTCCTGTTTATTTCAGGACTGATGTGAAGGTGTTACTCGTTACTCTAAAAGCACTTCCTGGTCTAGCACCTGCTGACATCTGTGAACTTTTATGCCTCTTTATGTAGGTCACGCAATCTCAGATTAAACCACAACATAAACTCAATCCAGACTACAATGTAGTCCAGATTGTGTATCTGAGTGTAATCAGTGAATTTGCAGCTCAGCTCCTACAATAAGTCTAAAATACACTGTGGAAACTAAATAGTTACATTCAGACTGTTCAGGTCCAAAAATGCTCCATTGAAACCCATTCAAACTGACATTTTTGATCCCACAGCCATCAGAGCAGAAAAACAGGACTTGTATTATTTCTGGGTGTCATTCTGGGCTTTTGACTCTGAATTTGTCATTTTGACTATTTTCCACCTGATGAGGTCATTTTGACCATATTTGGCATATGGAGGAAATACATGCTATTTCCACTAGGTGACCTGTCACAGTCAATGTAGCTGCTGATCACTGACATATCCCAGACTGTCAGCAGCTACACTCACACACTGACATATCCCAGACTGTCAGCAGCTACACTCACACACTGACATATCCCAGACTGTCAGCAGCTACACTCACACACTCAGGAGGAGGACACTCAGCATCATAATAATAATTATATTTTTTAATCTAAAAACATAGTGCCATCAAGACCAAAACCTGGCATTTAAAGGGTTACAATTCTGAAAATTAATGAATATTTGATATTTATGATTAGGACTGAAGTTGATTAAAGAAATAAACTCAATGAAAGTAGAAAATGCTTTTAATCTATAAACAATTTTAAAGTCTGCTTTTAAAAAAGTGCATTTTGTGCTCAGAGTGACATGAGTGTTTGTGATGTTAAATCTGGCCCTGAGGATTGTTATTATTATTATTATCATTATTACTGTTGTTGTTGTTATTATTACTGTTGTTGTTATGAGTAAAAACTGCCCGTCACAAGTTTGAGACAACGTCCAACAATCCAAAAAGCTTCAGCTGAAGTTGAAAGTGAGACGACGATCAGGTGACATCATCATCGACACGCTGACCTTTTAGCCTCCGCACGGTGTGACGGTGACGCACACACAACAAGATACCATCAGGTGACAAACGCTGACTGTGTGACGACTGATAAACTCACGCCAACGTGTTTCTCCATCGCCACAGATTCTCCGGAACGCCTGAACTGAGCGCGTGCAGACCGATGAACGAGCGCCGCTTTAAAAAAACTGATCTGATCAAAACAGTCAAATTCTTTCACCGAATTAATTTCATCTGCAGCTTTAAAATCCGTCGCCTCTGCTCTAAAAATGTGATGATGATTACAATTTCTTTCTTTCTTACAGATTCGAGACGTGATGAACGGTGTCATTTTGGTGAGTTTTATTTTGGAGGGCTGGTGGCTTTGAAGGGCATGTTTTCTATAAAAGTCATCAAAAGTTGAAAAGATAAGCACAGCTGGCAAAACATTCTGAGGGGAGAAGAAAACCTAAAAAAATAATGATAAGAAAAATAAAATCACTAAAAGTTTTTTAAATCAATAGAAATGTTCACAAAAAAATCACAAAAAACTGAAAGAAAACAAAAGCGTAGTTTAAAGAAAAAGAAAATTCAAAAGAAAAAAATGCCTGTTTTCTTTAAAAATTGACGGTAAAATAAAACAAAATACGGCCAGTTAAAGTTGTTTCTGCCTCCGCAGTGCTGAAAGGATTACTCCACCTCCGCTCTCATAAATAACAAACAGTCCCTAATATTGACAAAAATCTAATCTAGTAATCGAATAATACTTATACTTACTTACTACTTATACTTGACTAAAAGTACTCAGTTTGATTCGCCTACTTTTACATAAAAACAGATTATTTTTCTGTTTTTATTTTTCTTTATTTTAAAAAGCATCAAAACACAGTTCATGAAGGAGGACGAGATGAAATGCTGTTCTCACCGGTGTCTCCGTCCCCGCTCTGCGCCCGGGTCACCGCCGCCTGCAGCAGCAGCAGCTGCAGCAGCTGCAGCAGCGCAGCCATCCAGCAGCTAGACAGCATCTCTGAGTCGCAGCGCTGCGATCTGCAGCCGAGAGCTTCTCTGGAGAGACAGAGAGAGACAGAGAGACACAGAGAGAGACACAGAGAGAGACACAGAGACAGAGACAGAGACAGACAGGGAGGGAGGAAGAGGAGGGTGAGCGAGCAGAGGAAGGAGGAGGCGACTTCTCCGCCGACAGGATGTAAATCTGAAAACTCACACCACAAACTCACACACTCTGCAGGCACACATCACACTGACAGACCTCACACTCTGTCTTTTCCAGGACCTTTCCAAGACTTTACCTGGACTTACAGTCAAATATTAAAGACCAAACATTCTCTGAAACGAACATCAAAACTCATCGTCTCCTTTTCATCTCCAGAGACAACTTCTGAAATATAAATTATCAAACAAATAATAAATACTCGAATAATAAATGCTGAAAATCTGGACGTAACTCAGGGACGGTTTGTTATTTATGATTTTTTTTTAAATGGCAGTTTTTGAAGAAATATTTGTTTTGGGAATTTTTAGAAGAAAACATTTTGGATTTTCATCGTCAGTTTTTCCTATAATTCTGAAGTCATTATCAAAGAAAACATGTTGGCTATCTCTTTTTTTATTTTTGAGATTTAAAAATAAATAAATAAATAAAGCGTCCTGCCAATTTTTTTTCTTCAAACATTTTTGGCCATTTTTAAAGCACCGTCTCTCCTCCGAACCGACTGCACGCTGCAACATTTCTTTTTCTGTTTCTGTTTTCTGCTTTTCATGATCTTAAAACACGTCGTTTCAACTTCTGTGGCTTTTTTTCCCCTTTTTTTCTCAAAACTTTTGGTTTTTCTATGAGACATCTTGTTGATTTTTTTCTTTGTCTTTAAAAATGTTTATCAATTTTTGGAGAAAATATTTTGCTAATTTTTTCTTTGAGAAAAAACATTTGAGTTTTTTTTTTGTTTTTGTCAAAATTTTGGGCGAGTTTAGGAAGTAAAATGGCATTTTTCTAAAAATTATATGTGATTTTTGAAGAAAAGGTAAAAATCACCAAAATGACCCCCTTCATCAGCCCTTGAAGAAATCCAGGTTATTGAATAGATTTCCAGGACTTTTCCAAACCAGCATTTTGACGCCTTGAGGATTTTTTAAAGAACAAAAAGAATCAGAGCGAGAAGAAACATGCTGACACGCTCCTCTCTGCTCCTCTCTGCTCCTCTCTGCTCCTCCTGCTCACCACAAACACACACCAACTCCACATGCAGCCCAGGGAGGAGGCGAGGCCCCCGGGGGCCCCGCGCACTCGACTGTGTGTGGGCGGCGGCTGTGGTTAACGTGTCAACAACAACACGGAGAGAATCATGGGAGCAAAGAGTGAGAGGAGGAGGGGGTGCACACGTGCGCACACACACACACACACACACACACACACACACACACACACACACACACACTTTGACGTTCTCAGGTAATGCTGGTCTTGCTGGTTCTTGCTGGTCCTGCTGGTTCTCCTGGTTCTTCCTGGTCTTGCTGGTTCTCCTGGTTCTTCCTGGTCCTGCTGGTTCTTCCTGGTCTTGCTGGTTCTCCTGGTTCTTCCTGGTCCTGCTGGTTCTTCCTGGTCTTGCTGGTTCTCCTGGTTCTTCCTGGTCCTGCTGGTTCTTCCTGGTCTTGCTGGTTCTCCTGGTTCTTCCTGGTCCTGCTGGTTCTTCCTGGTCCTGCTGGTTCTCCTGGTTCTTGCTGGTTCTGGTGGAGGCCTTGTTCAGGTCCTGGTGATGCCGTTTATCCTGTGAAATATTTGACACAAAAACAAACTGCAGCCGCGACTCAAAGTGTCCTGCAGGAAATGTCCCCTGTCCTCCAGGTGTTTGTTGGACACGTGTCTCCGTGTTCAGGACGTCCTTCAAACAGATTCACAAACACACTTATATAAACACGTGTTTACGTGCAGAAATGACACGTTTTCATCTTCACACGCAGTCACATCAACAGACATCTCACCCTGTGGACACACAGACAGACAGAGAGACACAAAGACAGACAGAGAAAGAGAGAGAGACAGACAGATGAGAGATAGAGAGACAGACAGACAAACAGACAGACAGAGAGAGACAGAGAGACACACAGACAGACAGACAGAGAGAGACAGAGAGACACACAGACAGACAGACAGAGAGAGACAGAGAGACACACAGACAGACAGACAGAGAGAGACAGAGAGACACACAGACAGACAGACAGAGAGAGACAGAGAGACACAGACAAACAGACAGACAGACAGAGAGAGACAGAGAGACAGACGGTGGGTGAATTTCTGCAGAAAGGCGTTGCACGCCGTTGCACGGCGGTGAGGTTTGCTCTGAATCGACTCGTCACCACATCCTCTTCCTCAGCTGGTTTGTGTTCATCCTTTAAAAACAAACACCATCAACACGTTGCCATGGAGAGGCCATCGACCACATGCCGTCAACACGGAGGCCGCTGTGAGGGACACTCCTGTTTCCGTGTCCTCAGGAAACCTTCTGTCTTCTGTCTCAATAACAGAAGGTTTGGAAGACACGATTTCTGTCAAAACCCACCAAAAAAAAGGAAAAAGGGCAAAAATGTTTAAAAAGGGTAATGTGCCAAAATGTTTCGAAGAGGGAAAAAAATTTAAAAAATAAAATAAAATAACGACCCAAAAGCGCATTTCTCATTTCCAGAAGAAAAAAATCAGCAAAACGTTTCTGAAGGAAAAAAAGCCAAGCTCTTCTCTTTTCTTTTTTAAATTAGTTTTTAAGGTTTTTCCCTCCGAGAACAGGACGAGATCAGCCGCCAAAAAAACGTCCATTGGTGCCGTTATTGTCCTGCGATTTACAGCTGCTGACGCGTGTTACACGTCATTAGAGCCCACTCTGCTGTGTTACACCTCTTGAGTTTCCGTGGTGCCGGCACGCTGTCTTCAACCACGCTCTGATGGACTGATGACGCCGCCGTCTGATTGGCTCAGCTGGCGTGGGCGTGTCAGACTCTGGTGCCTCATACGGTTTTTGGGTCTCACAGGGAGCCGCCGGTGCCACCTGAGCTGCAGGTAAACCACAGACAGCTGGGACAACCGACGCAGAGCCGCCGTGGGAACCAGCTCCTCGCCACGTTCACACGATCTCTCTGGTCAAAATCTCACAACCCGAAAACAGCCGCGGAGCTGCGGGAGGTCACGTGACGGCGCTCTGCAGCAGCTCAGCCAATCAGGTCAAAGTCAGCAGGTGAGAAGAACAACAGCAGTCACTTTTCACGAGGAGTCGCATCTTCAGAGCAACTTATCTGCTAAAACATCAAAACCTCCACCTCCACAGCAGACCTCCACCATCAGCCCAGTTCAGGGACCAGTGGCACCAGTTCAGTGTCTGCCCAGACCACCATGTCACCATGACCTCTGACCTTCACAATTTACCAGGGCATTCATTTTTTTGGCTGCATGAAGTGTCTCTGAGTACCTCGAAAAACACCTTATGAGTCCTATCTGTTATTATTATGGCCATTATTATTAGCAGTAGTAGTAGTAGTAATAGTAGTAGAAGTAGTAGTGATAGTAATAGTAGTAGCAGCAGCAACATTAGTAGTACTAGTAGTAGCAGCATTAGTAGTAGCAGCATTAGTTGTAGTAGTTGTAGTAGCAGCATTAGTTGTAGTATTAGTAGTAGCAGCATTAGTTGTAGTATTAGTAGTAGCAGCATTAGTTGTAGTAGTTGTAGTAGCAGCATTAGTTGTAGTAGTTGTAGTAGCAGCATTAGTTGTAGTAGTTGTAGTAGCAGCATTAGTAGTAGTAGTAGTAGTAGTAGTAGTAGCAGCATTAGTAGTAGTAGTACTAGTAGTAGCAGCATTAGTAGTAGCAGCATTAGTTGTAGTAGTTGTAGTAGCAGCATTAGTAGTAGCAGCATTAGTTGTAGTAGTTGTAGTAGCAGCATTAGTAGTAGTAGTAGTATTAGTAGTAGCAGTATTAGTAGTAACAGTATTAGTAGTAGTAGTACTAGTAGTAGCAGCATTAGTGGTAGTAGTAGTATTAGTAGTAGCAGTATTAGTAGTAACAGTATTAGTAGTAGTAGTACTAGTAGTAGCAGTATTAGTAGTAACAGTATTAGTAGTAGTAGTACTAGTAGTAGCAGCATTAGTGGTAGTAGTAGTATTAGTAGTAGCAGTATTAGTAGTAACAGTATTAGTAGTAGTAGTATTAGTAGTAGCAGTATTAGTAGTAACAGTATTAGTAGTAGTAGTACTAGTAGTAGCAGCATTAGTGGTAGTAGTAGTATTAGTAGTAGCAGTATTAGTAGTAACAGTATTAGTAGTAGTAGTACTAGTAGTAGCAGTATTAGTAGTATTAAAGAATTAATTTAATAAATAAATTTAAAGAAAATCATTTTTAAAGTTCATCCGTCTGCAAAAATATCTGAAAGGAAACTGCAGATTTTGTTTTTTGCTGGAAAATGTTTTATTCACCATCTGATGACAAAGACTCTCAGAACATCGAATCATGAATCACCAGACGAAACATCGATATTCGTCAGTTACTTCATTTCCAAAATATCTTCTCTAAAAATGTTTCTTTGTGCTTCATTAAGTGAGAGGCGAGATTTCAAAACCTGAAGAAATGAACTATTTTACAAAACTGCAGAGCTCCTGCAGAGGGCTTATGAAAATAGATTATTAGTATTAGTATTAGTATTTTTACCACCAACTCTTCTCACACACACTCGTTGAGACTTGTCGCAGTGACTCGGACTCGAGCGCTTCATCATTCTTACAGTTTGACTTCATAAAAGTTGATTTATTTTAGGATCCAATTTGTGCTCTAAATATAGTCGGTTAATAATTAGTGTCATTGTCTAAAAGTGCAAATAATGATTCAGGCTAAAGCTTCAAACATCCCATAATGCCACGAGGGAAACTGTAGAGTTTGTTTTCTGGCGTCAGCAGAGTTACGTTTGTGTCTTCAGTGTTCAGAAGATCCCCAAAAAAAAATCACAGAGACAAAAAGACGCTCGAAATGAGCCGCGAGGACAGAAAACCATTTAAAAAAGAAATATAAAAAAGATGAGAATCATCAAAATAAAAGCACAGCACTGAGGGGTTATACACATATATCAGATATATATATATATATATGATATATATAAGCTCTCCGTGTGAAGGGGATTATAAACAGAGACGAAATCACGCAGAACAGAGAGACGAAGAAAAGAAAAGCGGCAAAAAGGTTCGAACATTTTCATTCATTAAAACTGTCACAGCGACCTGAAATAACCCCCGAGGGACGCGTCCATAAGTCACATGATGACGACTGCTCCTCCTCCTCCTCCTCCTCCTCCTGCCCCCCCTCCTCCTTCTCCTCCTCCTCCTGCCCCCCCTCCTCCTTCTCCTCCTTCTCCTACCCTTCGTTTATTCACTCAGGTCCAGAAAAATGAGTCTCCGTTTTTGAGTTCATTTTTTCATCACCAAACACCGACCAGCCTGAAGGCGTCCGTGTTCTCAGAGTATAAAGACATATTTTCATTCTCTCGTGTTCAGATATTATTGTGATATTTCAGAGCTGCAGCTGTCTGACCGTCCGATCGGACCTTTGTGCCAAATTTGAAGAAATTCTCTCAAGGCAAACATGAAGAAACAGTGACCTTGATCTTCAAAATCTTGGGATACACCCTGAAAAGAATGAGATGCATGCAAGGTCACAGTGACCTTTGACCACCAAATTCCAGTCAGTTAAACCGTGATTCAAAGTGGATGTTTGTGTCATTTTTGACTAAATTCTCTCCATGTAATCTGTGATATTTTTTCACAATGGGGTCAAAGTGAACTTGACCTATGACCTCAAAAATCTAATGGGTCAAGCCATTCTAGAGATATCCTGTTAATGATGAGGAAACACTGACCTTGACCTTTAAAATCTAGTGAGTTCATCGCTGAGTGTGAGGGAACATTTGTGCCAAATTTGAGAAAAAAAACGTACTCAAGGCACCCATGAGTGTTTATAAAAATGAGACCAACATGAGGTCACAGTGACCTTTGACCTCCAAAATATTATCCGGTCACAGTTTATGTGAACATTTGTGCCAAATTTGAGAAAATTTCATCAAGGTGTTCTTGACATGTCATGTTTAAAAAATGAGGCAGACATGAGGTCGGAGTGACCTTTAACCTGCAAAATCAAACAAGTTCATGGTTCAGTCCAAGTTAACGTTTGTGCCAAATTTGAGAATACTCTCTCGAGGGGTCGTTGAGATTCGTCAACGTTGTGTTCTTGTTATTCTCGGATGGTTTTTTAACATTTAACAGGAGCGTGACGCGATGATTCATCAAACTGCGAATTAACGGAACGTATCCGATCGAACAGGAAGTACGTGTTATTGATCACTGATTGGCTGATTTGGAACGCTGACATCTGGAAGCCGTTTGTTTCTGTGAATCTACGAAGACTCTTTTCTCTGCGACTTTCCTGAAACTTCCCACTGACCTTCTTCATCCTGCGGGACACTGTCCTCTTGTACTTACTGTGTCCACACGTCCTGCAGTATCTCTGTCAGAGGACGCAGGACAGGGGACACTCAACAGAAGAAAAAGAAGAAGAAGAAGAAGAAGAAGAAGAGTTTGTGATCTGATTGTCTGCTGCTGCTGGTCTCTGCTGGTTTCACTGGTCTCTGCTGGTTTCACTGGTCTCTGCTGGTTTCAGGCACATGAAGGTGAACTGAAGACTTCAGACTCTGACGAGGAAGTCCAGGCCGAGGGAGGCGGGGATGTGCAGCGTCTCCAGGCTGAGCGCAGACGGCGTGTACGGGAAGAGGACGGGGAACATGTGCTTGGTGTCCACCAGGAGCTGAGGGGGGTCATTCCTCTGCTGAGGACGGTTCTGGACACAGAGGACAACATCAGGGTCAAACATCAGTGATCAGAGTTTAACCCTTTAACACCTGAGCAAACTGGCCTGATTTAAAAAAACATGGCGAGAAGGTAATGAGCAATTAAAGAACTGACCCAAAAATTACGAAGAAATTTGTAGAAAAAATAAGAAAATTCCCCGAAATTTAAATTTAAAAATTAACAATTAAAACTTAATGACCCGAGAAAGTGCTTACGTTTTTTAAATAACGGAACAAAAATTTTAAAATGTAGTTACTATAAATATGAATAGAGTTTTTTTCTGTTGCTTTTTTCACGGAGTCACAACGCTGCGAATACAGCGAATAAACATTAACGGGAGCAGCTCGCCACCGCGCTGACGCGCTGACGGTCTCACCTGAATGTTCCTGATGAAGGACACGGTGACTCGTTCCTCAAACTCGTTCAGAGGCGTGTACAGGTTCAGGATCTTCACGATCTGCAACACACGGGACGCCAGAGGTGTGTCAGTGTCAGCTGACGAGTCTGAGGTCATGTGATGAGTCTGTGGTCATGTGGCGTGTTTGTGGTCGTGTGGCGTGTTTGTGGTCGTGTGGCGTGTTTGTGGTCGTGTGGCGTGTCCGTGGTGGCGCGGGCTGACCTGCTGCGTGGTGAGGGCGGTGCAGAGCGAGCAGATGGCGTCGGCGTCCTGCGTGGTCTTCTTCTTGACCTGCAGCAGCTGAGCGGCCTGGATGATCGGCTCCAGAGTGGCTGCAGCTTTGCTCTGATACAGATTGTTGGCTCGGAGCCACTCCTCCATCTGACTGGTGTTGTACCTGCAGGCACGCACACACACGCACACACACGCACGCACGCACGCACGCACACACTTTTATCAGGACTTGTTGGACTATTTTTTGCAATTTTTAAAGAAAACATTTTGTCAATTTTCTTTTTTTTTGTGATTTAAAAAAGAAAAACATTCTGGCCAATTTTTCCTTTTTCTTGGGGGTCGGTCAGTCAGGCGGTGGGTCGGTGGGTCAGTCGGTCGGTGGGTCAGTCGGTCGGTGTCGGTGGGTGGGTCGGTGGGTCAGTGGGTCGGGTGGTGGGTCAGTGGGTCAGTGGGTCGGTGGGTCGGTCGGTCGGTGTCGGTGGGTGGGTCGGTGGGTCAGTGGGTCGGT
>NC_142195.1:30704341-30711841 GCF_026936395.1 Plectropomus leopardus
GAGACAAGAGACACACACCAACCTGTCTGACCCTGTCCTCTGATGTCCTGCGGTCTCACCTGTTGGAGGTTCAGCTTCTCGGTGCTGTGCTGGTCCTCCAGTATCTTCCTCTCGGCCGCTGCCTCCTGCAGCTGGTCCCTCAGCCTGTCCAGCTCCTCCTGCAGGGAGGACAGCTGTCCCCCTCCAGCTTGCTGACTCTGGACCTGCTCCAGCTGCTTGTGCAGTTTGCTCACCTCTGAGGACAGACTGCTGTTCACCTGCAGCAGCTGCTCATTCTGACTCCTGTACTCTTTGGACTGAAGAGAGGACACAGGGGACACAGGGTCACAGGGGAAACAGGGGACATATTGTCAGGTCAATGGAATAAATAACACTGCTGCTGCCATTATTGTTATTACAGGGTTATTATTTATTGTTGTTATTATAGTTTTTATTGTTTTTATTATTATTTATAATTGATATATAAATAACTGTTCTAATAATTATTACTACTATCATTATCATTATCTTTATTATTACTATTTTATTATTATAAAAAATACAGATAATCATCATCATCACAATAATAATAAATATATGGTATAATACAAATAATATATATTTAATAAATAGATGTTATTATTATTATTATTATTATTATTATTATTAGTAGTAGTAGTAGTAGTAGTAGTAGTAGTAGTAGTATTTGATACTAATACTACTGTGCGTAATAAAAATAATGAGAATAATAATAATAACAAGAATAAATATCTTAGTAATAATTAAATAATATATAATATATACAAAACTGTTATTTGTAGATAAAATAATATGTAAAAAATGAAATGAAAATAATAAACATTACTGTTATTTTTGTTATTGATATTATAAGTAATAGTGGTAACACTTTATTATTATTATCACTATTATTATTAATGTTGTTATTGTCTGGTTCAGCTGCGGCGTGCTGTGTGGATGTGACAGCAGTGTAGCTGCGGCGTGCTGTGTGGATGTGACAGTGGTGTAACTGCGGCATGCTGTGTGGATGTGACAGCGGTGTAGCTGCGTGGATGTGACAGCGGTGTAGCTCTGCGTGCTGTGTGGATGTGACAGCGGTGTAGCTCTGCGTGCTGTGTGGATGTGACAGCAGTGTAGCTGCGGCGTGCTGTGTGGATGTGACACCGGTGTAGCTGCGTGGATGTGACAGCGGTGTAGCTCTGCGTGCTGTGTGGACGTGACAGCGGTGTAGCTCTGCGTGCTGTGTGGATGTGACAGTGGTGTAGCAGCGGCGTGCTGTGTGGATGTGACAGCGGTGTAGCTCTGCGTGCTGTGTGGATGTGACAGCAGTGTAGCTGCGGCGTGCTGTGTGGATGCGACAGCGGTGTAGCTCTGCATGCTGTGTGGATGTGACAGCAGTGTAGCTGCCGCGTGCTGTGTGGATGTGACAGCGGTGTAGCTGCGGGACGTTTGAGCGGTGTCCTTGCTGCGTCTCTGTACCTGATCATCCATCTTCCTCTGCAGCTGGACAATCTTGTTCTCCATCCCCGTGTTGAGTTTCTTCAGGCGCTCGGCCGAGCGCGCCTCGATCTTCAGCTGCTGCAGCTGCCGCTTCGCTCGCACGCGTCTGAACCCGCACTGGATGGTGATGGCGGCGTCCCGCGCCCGCCTGAACTTGGTCCTCTGCAGCCAGCCGCGGACGTACTTCTGGATGATCATGGCCTTGTGGTGCAGCAGAAACTGCAGGAGAGTCAATCAGAGGCAGAGAGCACACACGCTTTAAACAAGACAGCTTACCAAGACTTCTCCAGGACCTCTCCAGAACCTTTCCAGCACCTTTCCAGCACCTTTGAGTCAAATGTTTAAGACCAAACATTCTCTGTAACGGCCATCGATGCTCCTTATGGGCTCTTTTTTATTACTACATACCTTTTAAAATATCTATTACTTACATATAATGATAATGATACATTTTAAAATAAAACTTAGGGACTGCTTGTTATTTATGAGAGGGGACAAGGAGGAGGCAGGTCAAATCATTCCTTAAGCACTGGGAGAGACTGATGTTTAACGGCTTTCGGGGAGGGACATACAGCTTTACATGGCTGGATTTTGTGTTTATGTTACCTTCCATTTTTAAAGAAAACATGCCCTCTGATGGCAAAAAAAAGACCTTTTCCATTTTGATTTTTGGGAATTTTTCAAAAGAAATTGCATCAATTGTTGTGATTTTAGAAGAAAAACATTTCGGCTTTTTTTTTCTTTTTCTGTTCTTGTATTTGGGGGGATTTTTGAAGAATCCATGCCGTCCAAACACGTTTTCCTTAAAAAGATGAGCCCTTTCACCAGCCAGAAACTGTAAAAACAGAAACTATCTTTGGATTTTCACATTTCTGACAGTCCCTGAACTCATCAGGTGTTATTTTCCAGGTTTGTTTCCAGGACTTCCAGGACTTTGAGGGTATATTTAGCTTGCTGCAAATTCCATGACTTTTCCATGACTTTTCCAGGTTGTCCCCGTACCTCCCAGTAGATCCTGCGGGTGAACATCCCTCTGGTGAACGCCTGGATGGTGACCACGGCCCGCCTCACCCTCAGATACGCCCGCCGCTCCCTCACCATCCGCAGCTGCTTCTGACACACGAGGGCGGCGCGAGTCCGACGCAGGAACTCAGCGTGTCTGAAAAATTCAAAATTAAAGGTAAAGCCCCGAGACTCAGAGGGACGGTCTACAAGTCACCGGGTCACATGACTTCATGGGTGTTTTCACTCTTTGGTCAGCTCTTTTTCAAAAAGGCTTAAAATCTGAATTATTATGATTATTATTAAATTCATTTCTTTGATTTAACCCTTTGAAAGCTGGATCAGCATCAGTTTTCAGTTTTAAACCTTTGAAAAGTGAACAAATTGATTTGATTTCTTTTAAAATCTCAGAGGAAAAAACAAAATCAGCAACCTGGCAAGAAATGTGTCATGAACTACACAAAATGAGCCTTCAGAAAAAGATCGATATTTTCACAGTAATTATTTGAATCTTTTAATTGTATTTTTTTTTTTTACTGCTTTTCGAAAATTTCAGGTGATTGTCTCGTAACGTTTTTATTATAATTTTCTCACTGATTTTTGGGTAATTTTAGTTGCCTTCTCTCCGTGTTCTTAAAAGAAACCGAGCCAAATTTTTTAGTTTCAGAGAGTTAATATCATCATGTGAGGAGATCAGCGCTGGCTGTGGTCACGTGATGCTGGCAGCGGGAGCGACTGACCTGCGGGCCAGGTATCCTCGGCCGTGTCTCTGCAGAGCGATGGCCGCCCTGCGGATCTTACGGTATCGAACTCTCTGCAGCCAACCTCGAACCGTCTTCTGGATTTTGATGCAGGCGGCGCGGAACTTGTCGGCGCGGAGCTTCTCCAGGTACGCCACCTGTCCCGCCCGAAAGAAGATCTTCGTCTTTCCGAACTGGAACATGTCCGGCTCCTGGTGAGACACGACGGGGACGCCGAGGTTAATGGACAGCCCCTGTCTCACGCTGTTCTCATCCTCTGACCACTCGAAGCACTTTCACACTACAGGCCACATTCACACACTGGAGGCTGAGGCTACCGACAAGGTGCTACTCAGTAACCGTTCACACGCACGCACACTGCGATGGTGAGAAATTTAAAGAGAAAAAAAGTTAATATTTTTTCTTACAAAGGCGCCAAAATAAAAAAAACAAAATAAAAATCACCAAAATGTTTTCTTTAAAATTCAAAGATTATTTTCTTAAAAAAGAAAAAAAGCCTAAATGTTTTCTTAAAAACTCGCCAAGGTAAAAAAAAATAAAAATCACCAAAATATTTTCTTTAAAATCCTTCAAAAAATTTTTAAAGAAAAAGGAAAAAAAGCCAAGAATGTTTCGTTAACCGTAGGAACCCTGCTGACGGCTCAGTGCTGACGGTGTCGCTTTAAATACGTCAGAAATACACATTAAGTACCCAAATGAAGTACAAATACAGTGAAAAAAGAAGGGAGCGGATAAAGTTTCTCACCTTGATCAGAGTCTCCAGCAGGTTTTTACACACCTGCTTCTTGTCGGACGACATCATGTCGGACTTTCTGAGCAACACTCGATACCTGCTGAAGAAATCTGGGTACGTCCACCTGAAACACACCACACCTGATTTACGTGCTCAAAGTGACACGACGACACCAACGAAGAAGAAACACGGGACAAAAAGAGATGTTCAGCTGCTGAACTTCTGGAAACTTCAGACACTTTTCACTTTTTTAAATAACATTTTAAAAACATGAATCTGTTGTCGTCTAATTTCTTCTAAACTTAGGAATCTTTTTTTGCAGTTTTTTTTTTTAAAGAAAAAATTCTGGGAATCTTGTTCTCTAAAAAATTGTTGGCAATTCTGTAGGGAAAACATTTTGGTAATTGTTCTTTTTTTTGCTGATTTTTTGGTAAAAATAATATGGCGATTTATTTTTTGGAAATTTCTTACATTCTTTATTTTTGGTGGTATTTTTCAGGAAATATTTAGGCTGAGCTGGGTAACAGACCGCAGGTCGGCTCGCTCGTTAACTCGTCACACGCCGTCCCTCATTATTAGATTTCAGTGACTCGTCATGTGACGCCTCGAGGAAACACTCAGCGCTACGGAAATAAACAACCTCTGAACGCTCAGACCAGACGGACCAACCACCATCACCATGACGACCGCCATCATCACCATCACCATGACGACGGCTTTTTATTTTGGCTTTAGGCGAATACAAATTTAAATGGCCGGATTTTGACTTCACTTTACCGCTCATTCTTAACGAAAACATCACCGAAAAATAAATAAAGAATCACCGCCCCCCCAAAAAATGCTAAAATGTTTGAAAACACAAAAACAAAAAACATTCCCTTCAACCAACATTTTGGCAATATTTCTTTATTTAAAATTCTTTGTTGATTTTTGAAGAAAACCTTTTAACAAATTTAAGTTTAGCAATTGTTTACAAATTTTTTTGGATGAACTTTTCTTTAAAATCACTATGGCAATTTCTAAAGAAAACTTTCATTAAATATTTTTGCCAATCTTAACAAGAACTTTTTGGGTTATATTTTTTGTCTTTAAAAACATTTTTGGGATCTTTAAAGAATTTTTTAAAAGAATTTTTGGTGATTTTCTCTTTTTCATTTTCATTTTCGGCATTTTTTTAAAAAAATGTGATTTTTTTAAGAAAACATTTTGACTTTTTATTTTTCTTCAAAAGTTCGCTTTTTTGTTCTTTACTAAGTTTGCTTTAAAATGGCTCCATTAATGAGCCCGAAACGGCTGAAACAGGCCTCAGTTTTCCAGGACTTTTCCAGGTATTTTTCACTTTGACAGGATAGAGACCCACCTGGACGGGTACCCGGCGGCGCTGATCCGGATGGTCTCCAGGACTCCGCAGGCTCTCAGCTGCTGCACCGCTCGGCTCGAGTCGAACCTGCAGGGACAAGAAACACTCGAGATCATCTTCATCGCCCTCCGGACGGACTCTGGACTCGCTCTCCTACCTCGTCTTCCTCCGTCTCTGCAGCATCACACAACCCCGACGACGATCTCAGCCGACCGACCGTCTCAAGACGAGTCCGCGCGCAAGAGACTGAGGACGAGTCCGCGCGCAAGAGACAGAGGACGAGTCCGCGCGCAAGAGACTGAGGACGAGTCCGCGCGCAAGAGACAGAGGACGAGTCCGCGCGCATGTGACTCGTCATCTAATCTGACAGCAAACAACAGGTCGTCTGTGGAGCCTGCAAGACCACACACTGGGCAGAGAAAACACCCGGCTTTTGTGTGTGTGTGTGTGTGTGTGTGTGTGTGTGTGTGTGTGTGTGTGTGTGTGTGTGTGTCTTCTCTGCAGACCCTCCAAAATGAAGTTATCAGAACCAAAAGATGGTCCAGGTTAAAAGACCCTCGGACCCTCGGCCGCTCGGACCCTCGGACCCTCAGACCCTCAGACCCTCAGACCCTTGGCCACTCGGACCCTCAGCCGCTGGACCTTCAGACCCTCAGACCCTCAGACCCTCAGACCCTTGGCCGCTCGGACCCTCAGACCCTCGGCCGCTCGGACCCTCGGACCCTCGGACCCCCAGACCCTCGGCCGCTCGGATCCTCAGACCCTCGGCCGCTCGGACCCTCAGACCCTCAGACCCTCGGCCGCTCGGACCCTCGGACCCTCAGACCCTCAGACCCTCAGACCCTCGGCCGCTCGGACCCTCAGACCCTCGGCCGCTCGGACCCTCTCTCAGGGATACTAAGGTCCCTGCTCAGTGTCTGTGTGACATTCAGTTGAGAGACTCTGAACTCTTCCTGGTTTATTTTTCGTCACAAACACAAAGAAAAGCTAAATTAAAGGGTCAGAAGAGACGCTCAGAGGACAGCCTGGAGGACAGTGTCCTCCCCTCATGTCTTTTGCAGGACTGTGTGCTGAGCTGTAGATGTGAGGACCGTCTTCAGTCTAATGTGGACTTTAAAGAAATCTGTCTCTGATGTTCATGGTTTTTCTTAAGCTCTCTGTCTCTGTCTGTCCCCCTGTCTGTCTGTCTGTCTGTCTGTCTCCTCTCAGCCAGCAGAGACATCTGCTCATGTCTCACTGAGAGACAAACTACAGCAGTCTGTCTGTCTGTGCTGCAGTGCCCCCTGCTGACTCACTAAAACCCCCATGTAGGAGGGACAGGCTGTGAATGATGATCAGAGAGACAGGGACAGACAGAGGGAGAGAGACAGAGGTAGGCACAGATACAGGGACAGAAGGAGGGACAGACAGAGGGACAGAGACAGAGGGACAGTTGGACTCACGAGAAGGCCTCCTTGTAGTCGTTGGGTTTGATGCAGCGGACGTAGTGAGGAGTCGTCGCATTCAGAGTCTCCATGAGGAGCTGCAGGGAGCTGCGGAACTGAACCAGACCACATCCATCACTGACAGAGTCCTACAGAGACCTGCAGAGACCTGCAGAGTCCCACAGAGAGCTGCAGAGTCCTGCAGAGAGCTGCAGAGTCCCAAAGAGACCTACAGACACCTACAGAGACCCACAGAGTCCTGCAAACTTTTATTTCTGCAGCACATTTCATTCAAGGTGGACACACCATGAGCTGCAGAAAACTTCAACAGAAGAACCACATCCACTAAAACTTAGAATAATTCCTCATAAAATAATAATTAAGATGAAAAATAAAACAAGACAAAATACAAACCCATGTGAGTTGGAACTAATAAAAACATTCAATTGTTAAAATTCAACAAAACAATAATAATAACAGCAAACCATTAAGAAGAAAACACTCATGAATTTAAATAAATACAAACTTAAAAGAGGAGAAATAAACAGGCCAATAAAAGATAACACACAAGCAAAACCCACAAAATACGACACCATAATAAACAACAGGATGTAAAAATGAAACCACGCCTCAATTCAAACCTTTCACATAGAAAATAAAATCAAATAAATTCAGTCCTGTTGTGGAGAGCTCACCTGATGTCCCACAGTCTTGCGGTGGTCT
>NC_142195.1:30716841-30721841 GCF_026936395.1 Plectropomus leopardus
GTGTGTGTGTGTGTGTGTATGTGTGTGTATATGTGTGTGTGTGTGTGTGCATATGTTTGTGTATATGTGTGTGTGTGTGTGTATGTTTGTGTATATATGTGTGTGTGTGTGTGTGTGTGTGTGTATATGTGTGTGTGTGTGTGTGTATGTTTGTGTATATGTGTGTGTGTGTGTGTGTGTGCGCTCACCTTGTCTGCGAAGTGAGCGATGATGAAGGAGCTGTTGGACATGCGAGGTTTCTTGAAGTGGGCGCTGCTGCCGTGCTGCGTGTACAGCTTCTGGGCCCAGTTCTGATCCGTCCCCTTCGGCACCTGACGCAGGAAGTGGATTACAGAACAAGAGAAGAAGAAGGAGGAGGATCAGGTCGGCAACGGGCACTCGAGCCGGGGGCCGCCGAGAACGAACGGATCGTACCTTGCACTCCTCGTCGAGCAGGTCCAGGACGCCGAGGCGCGCCTCGATCAGGTCGATGCAGGGCTGGTTATCGTAGAAGTCGATCAGAGTCCAGGGGATCTGCTCCTTCATGTACTCCTCCTGCTCCAGCTTAAACACATGCTGAGGACACACAACGCAACAACCACACATCACACACACTTCTACCAGCACTCCTCCAGCACCTCTCCAGGACCTCTCCAGGACCCTGAGGCAGATTTTAAAGACCGTACATTCTCTGAAACGACCATCGATTCTCCTCGTCGTGTCTTTCTCATCACTATAAGCAGCTTTTTAAATATGTTTCATTCACAGAGAACGACCTCAGAGCAGGATCAGAACGAACATTTAAATATCATTTAGGGACTGTTAGTTATTTATTAGAAGGGCGAGGGTGGTGAAAGAAGGGGGAGACATGTCACATCCTTTTGAAGCCGTGTGAAGGGACTAGTTTTAATTTGGCTTTGGGGGAGGGGCATACAGGTGTCCTGTTTTCTGTGAAAAAACGGCCAGTTTCGAAAAAGAAAACTTGCTTTTGGAGGCCATGTTTTCTGTTAAAAATGAGGCTTACGTGTTTTTGCTCTGAAAATTGTTGTTTTTCGTTTTTTTGCAATTTATTTTAATGTAGTGATTTTTGAAGGAAAACCTTTTGGCCTTTTTTTTTTACTTTTTCTTTGTTTTTTGGGAATTTTTAAGGAAAGATTTAGGCAAATATTGTTTTATCTTTTTTTCTTTTAATCTAGTAATTTTTGAAGATAACATTTCAGCAATGTTTTTCTTTTTCTTTAAAATCTTTCAGCAATTTCCAAAGAAAACATTTTGACAACGTTTTCTTTAGAAACGTTGGTCTTTTCAGCTGTTTTTTCTTTCCTTTATATTTTTTGTGAAATTAAAAGAAAACAAAAAACATTTGCCAACTTTTTTTCTCTAAAAATTCGGGATATTTTTGAAGGAAGCATTTTAACTTTTTTTTTTGGTGCAAATAGCTTTTTGCAGATTGCATGACTTTTCCAGGTTCGTCGTGAGGAACGAAACCGAACCCTCAGCTCGTCCCGCAGGCCGAACACTCAGCATAAAAACACAAACGGACGCTCACAGAGTTGAACTGCTGCTGGAGTTTCTCGTTGGCGTAGTTGATGCAGAACTGCTCGAAACTGTTGACCTCAAACGTCTCAAAGCTGCAGACAAACACACAGAAGAGCAACTTTTCACCAGGATGGAGTAAAACAACTATAATAACCAGCAAATATTATTGATTACAATAATCAGCCCAGACTGCAGGGAATCAAACGGACAAAAACGGCTTCAACACGCCGGATACAAACATCATCACCTCATCTGACCTGTCAGACCGGAAGGCTGAAGTTTCTCATAATTACTGTATGAATTGTTGTGTTACAGCCAAAACAACAGTTCTGTGAGGTCACAGTGACCTTTGACCACCAGATTCTGATCAGATCATTGTTGAGTCCAAGTGGACGTTTGTGCCAAATTTGAAGAAATTCTTTTATGTAGTTCTTAAAACATCCGATTGAGAAAAGTGCGAAGAACAGTCACAGCGGCAGTCAGTCTTATCACCTCATCATTCACTCTAAGTGGACGTTTGTGCCCAATTTGGGGAAATTCTTTGACATAGTTGGTGAGTTATCAGATTCATGAGACTGAGACGGACGAGGTCACTGTGACCTTTGTGGACATTTGTGCCAAATTTTAGGGAACTCCCAGAGGGCTTTGCGGTGGCAGACAGCGGGACTCTGAGCGTCTCACCCGTAGATGTCCAGGACTCCGATGAACGAGTGCTGTTTGGACGCCGTCTGCAGGCTCTTGTTGATGTGCTCCACGATCCAGTCAAACATGCGGGCGTAGATGTGTTTGGCGAGCGCGTCGCGGGCGTTGGCGGCCTGCACGCTCGACATGTTCTTCACGTAGGTCTCGGACGCCGTGACCAGCTTCCTGTGACAGAGCCAGTGCTCCATCTGCTGCAGCTCCACGCCCAGCAGCCGGCAGAAGTGCTGCAGGTGGAGGTCGTCTCTCTGAAACACACAGCGCACGTGAGACACCGCCCGACTTCACCCGCACATCAGCGCCGTAACCGCGGCGACGTACCGAGACGTGGCAGGACTCGCCGTCTCGCTCCGAGCAGATCTGGATGTTTCCCAGATGGAGGATGGAGGCGACCACTTTGAAGATGCTGCTCTGGCTGCTCTCCTTTATCCCTGAAACACACGTGAAATTACTTATTATTATTTATTATGATTGTTGTTCACTTCCTGCCGCCTCGCCGTCTGGTGTGTGTGTGGTTGGATGTGTTAAATAAGCTCTGTGGTTACCACAAGCTTAAGTAAAAGTACCACTGACCACACTGTGAAAATACTATGTTACAAGTTAAAGTCCTGGATTGAAGTAAAAGTATATTCAGTAAAATGTATCTAAAATATTAAACGTAAAAATACCCAATGCAGAGAATTAAAAAAAAAAAAGATATACTGCAAAAAATGAAAATAATCCTGAAATGAATTTTTTTTAAAAGTACCCCAAAAAATAAAAAATTTGCAAAAGTACAAAAAAACGCCCAAAAAACTCAAAATCATTAAAAAACACAGCCAAATAGAAAAAACACCCAAAAATCCCAAACAAAATTATAAAACAATAGAAAAAACACTGAAAAAATTAAAGAAAAAAAAATTTAAGAAAATAATAAAGAAAAGAAGCTAAACAAAATTACAGAAAAACCCCCAAACCTCACAAGTATAAAAATAGGAAAAAAGTTTTTTTTTTTGTATACAAATACCTAAAAATTATCAGAAAAAAATTGGCCAAACACCCTAAAATGCCATTCATTTTCTAACAATCAGATAATTGATTAATCAGCTATATTTGTGTAAACTGATTGGTCATTTAATTGATAACAAACCATCAGATTTTATTGATCCTCTAATGTTTTTATGCAAAAATCTGAATATGTACAGTAACTAAAACTCTCAGATAAATGAAGTAAATTTAGTACGAAACGTCTCTGAGATGTAGCGCAGTTAAAGTATAATGTGACATGAAGAGAAAATACTCAGGTAAAATACAAGTACCTGTAATTTGATCCTAAGTACAGTATTAAATGTACTTAGTTACATTTGGCTGTGCGTGTGCACGTGTGCGTGTCGTCTGGGTTCAGCGTGTGATGAAATATTCCGTGTTTTGCTCACCGAGCAGCGTGAAGGCCTCTCTGGTCCTCTTAAAGTCGTCGGCGTCGCTCACGCCCTCGATGAAGATGTTCTCGCCCTGACACGTGAAGCTGAAATCCTCCGCACTCGCTGACACGACACAAAACAAACAACAAGCCATCAGGTCAACAGGTCAACAGGTCCACAGGTCCACAGGTCCACAGGTCCACAGGTCCACAGGTCCACAGGTCAACAGGTCCACAGGTCAACAGGTCAACAGGTCCACAGGTCAACAGGTCCACAGGTCCACAGGTCCACAGGTCAACAGGTCAACAGGTCCACAGGTCAACAGGTCCACAGGTCCACAGGTCCACAGGTCAACAGGTCAACAGGTCAACAGGTCCACAGGTCCACAGGTCAACAGGTCCACAGGTCCACAGGTCAACAGGTCCACAGGTCCACAGGTCAACAGGTCCACAGGTCCACAGGTCCACAGGTCAACAGGTCCACAGGTCAACAGGTCCACAGGTCAACAGGTCCACAGGTCAACAGGTCCACAGGTCCACAGGTCCACAGGTCAACAGGTCAACAGGTCCACAGGTCAACAGGTCAACAGGTCAACAGGTCAACAGGTCCACAGGTCAACAGGTCAACAGGTCAACAGGTCCACAGGTCAACAGGTCAGAGCCTCGTTTTTTTGGGGTTTTTTTGCTTTGAAAAATGTTGGCAAGTGTTTTTTTCTTTGAGTTTTTATTGGAGTCAAATTAGCAAACATCACGGAGCACACTGACATGTTCTTTCTGTTTTTGTTTTTGTTTTGGACGACAGTTCAGGAGAGATAAATTAATGCAAAATTAAAAAATACAAAGCCTATGTTGTTAAATTATTCATACAAACGACTTTTTAAAGTGATTTTTTAAAGAAAAAAATTGGGCTTTATTTCGGCAACTTTTTTAAATGCAGGGATTTTTACAGAAAACATTTTGGCAAATATTTTCTTTTTCTTTCAAATTTCAAACAGCTGGATTTCTGAAGGCATGGAAATAAAGGTTTTTTTGTTTCTTCAAAAAAATAGTTTTCAAAAAGATTTCCAGGCCTGGAAATTGATATGTACAAATTCCCTGACTCTTCCAGGTTTTCCATGACCGTCTGAACTCTGGATGAGTGACTCGGTCCAGGACTGACGTGCGGACTCACTGAGGCCGAGGTCTCTGAACTCCGGTAAACTGGCCGAAGCGCACAGCTGGTAGAAGATGTGATAGTTCCTCTCGTCTTCAGCCTGAGAGACATTTCAACACACGAGACGCACAGGCGGAAAAATGTCAAAACACACCTGCAAACACGTGGAAACCACAGACTGGATATAAAGATGGAGGACGGTGCCCCCACAGTGAGCTGACTCGGTCTGCA
>NC_142195.1:30726841-30749341 GCF_026936395.1 Plectropomus leopardus
TTGGGAGGTTTCTGGGGTTTTGGGAGGTTTCTAAGGTTTTGGGAGGTTTCTGGGATTTTGGGAGGTTTCTGGGGTTTTGGGAGGTTTCTGGGGTTTTCTGACTTCGTGTCAGGTTCAGGCAGCAGAAGCACGGGGTGAGACGGAGACCAAAGCTCCGTGTGCAGCTCGGTCCTGCTTCGGTCTGGTTATTCTGTGCAGATTGTGTCCTGTCTTGTCCTGCAGCAGATTAGAGTCTCACTGACTTCAGACGGATCTCGGCAGCACGACAGGAAGTTACTGATCAGGAAGCAAAGGTGTGAACTTCCTCCTGCGTCAGTCAGACGGGAGGAATCGAAGCTCGTGTCGATGGTTAAAATGGTTCTCGGCTCCTGTGATGACATCATCACCTTCAGGTGTGTCATGCAAACGAGCTTCAGTGGACGGCGAGCGTGATTTGAATAAAAGCAGCTTCCTGTCTGACCTGAACGCACCGACAGAAAAAGTCATTGAGAAGCAGCTTCATTCAGATCTTAGAAACACGGATTTAAATGAAACTGTGTTTTCACCTGATTTTAACTCAAATAAATCATCGTTTCATCTTCTAAAACACCTTCTCTTTACGGAGTTTATTCAGCAAAAAATCTCATTTTTATTTTTCTCATTTATCAGTGAACTTAAAAAAACAATCCAACACTTTTCCAGGACTTTTCCAGGACTTACAATCAAATTTTTAAGACCAAACATTCTCTCGATTCTCCTCATCACTTCTTTTTCATGACTGTATAACAGCGTTCGAAATAGAGATTATTATTTACAGGGATGAACTCAGAGCTGAATATTTAAATATCACTTAGGGACTGTTTGTTATTTATGAGAGGGGCGGGGCTGACATCTTAAATCATATTTTAAGCCCTGTGGAGGGACTGAGGTTTTTATTTATTTATTTTTTGCTAAAACAACATTAGTTTTTTTGTTGTTTATATCTATTTATTTATTTATTTATTTATTTTACCTTCAAATTATTTTTGTGAATAAAACATAAACATAGCGTCCAAAGCTGTGGGTTGGGGGGTCTTAGTAAGATGCTCATCATGTTTTTGTTTTTTTGAAAAATTTAAAGCAGATTTCTGAGGTTTCAGATATGCGAACTGCCGAGCTTCTGAAAACGTCACAATCACAACGATTAATTAACTGATTGACTGTCGGATCAATCACAGACGGACGAGACGGTTAGCTGCAAACTGTGTGTGTGTGTGTGTGACTGTTCACACACAAACACACACACACACACACACACACACACACACACACACACACTCATGCTCCACAGCAGCCAATCAGAGCAGCCCGCCGTCTGTTTATCTGGGGCACAAACCAACCAATGGCTGCACAGCATGTGGTCTGCACGGAGACACATCTCAGCAGGAGACAACACACACACACACACACACACACACAGGCACAGACACACACTCACAGACACACACACACACACACACACACACACACACACACACACACACACACACAGACACACACTCACAGACACACACACACACACACACACACACACACACACACACACACACACACACACACACACACACACACACACACACACACACACACACACACACACACACACACACACACACAGACACACACTCACAGACACACACTCACAGACACACACTCACAGACACACACACACACACACACACACACACACACACAGGCACACACTCACAGACACACACTCACAGACACACACTCACAGACACACAGACACACACACACACACACACACACACACACACACACACACACACACACACACACACACACACACACACACACACACACACACTCACACACACACACAGGCACACACACTCACACACACACAGTGAAGTTGTCCAGTTGCTGAGTTTTGATCTGTTTATCAGTCAGAAACTGTAAAAACAGAAAGTATTGTTGGATTTTCACATTTCTGACGGTCCCTGAACACATCCTGTGTTATTATACAGGTTTTTAACATTAAAGAACTTTTTTTGTGATTTTTGAAAACAACATTTTGGTTTTTTTTTAAATATTTTTAATATTTGGGGATTTTTAAAGGAAATATTTTGGTTACTTTTTGTTTTGAATTTTTGAGGGTTTTTTGTCTTTTTTTGGCAATTTTTAAAGAATACGTTTTGGAATTTTATCTTCTTCTTCATCCTCTTCATCTTTAAAAATATTTGACAATTTAAACCAAACATTTTAGTCTCCATGACTTTTCCAGGCCTGGAAATTTGTCATTTGCAACACCTATGATGTTTCCAGGTTTTCCATGAGCGTGTGAGACGTGTTCAGGTGTTAACATGCGTGTCAGGTGTGTCTCACCTGGTGTTACATGTGTGATGGGTGGGGGGGTGGGGGGGGGGTATTGTTGTCGGACAGGTCGAGACTCGTTATTCTGTCATCGTGTTTCATGTCATGAACAACATGAAGAGGAAGTCAGTCACAGGAAGTGATAAATGAATGAATGTGAGGCGGTCTGTTTACAGCTGAGGCTCCGCCCACTGGAGGGAGGGGGGCTGTGTGTGTGTGCGGGGGCTGTGTGTGTCTGTGTGTGTGGGGGCTGGGTGTGTCACACAGGACACCACAAACAACACGAGCTGAACCTGATCTGCCGACAGCAGCCGGTTTCTACTGAAACTACAACTGCCCTTCAAAATAAAACACAATGCAGTGAAACAAACTGCAGCAAGAAAGTGCCATCAGGTAAAGTCAGGGAAAATCAGGTGAAAATCAGGGAAAATCAGGTAAAATCTGATAAAAATTAGGTAAAATCAGGTAAAAAATCAGGTAAAATCAGGGAAAATCAGGTAAAACCGGGTAAAAATCAGGGAAAATCAGATCAAATCTGATAAAATGAGGTAAAATCAGAGGAAAATCACGTAAAAATCAGGTAAAATCAGAGGAAAATCAGGTAAAAATCAGGTAAAATCAGGTAAAACCAGGTAAAAAATCAGGGAAAATCAGGTAAAATCAGATCAAATCTTATAAAATCAGGTAAAATCAGAGGAAAATCAGGTAAAAATCAGGTAAAATCAGAGGAAAATCAGGTAAAAATCAGGTAAAATCAGGTAAAATCTGATAAAATCAGGGCAGTCTCAGAGGTCTGAGGACACCGGGGGCCTCAGTTTATTTAAGTAAAGACATATTAAAGCGTCCCTCTGACTCTGAGCGTCACTCGGCTGCTGAGACTCTTCGTTTTCTGCTCGTTCTCTCCTCTTTTACTGTTTGTTGTTGTTTTTGTTTGTTTGTTTGTTTGTTTTGCAGGACATTTCATAACAAGTTCCAGATCGCCTTTTTTCCCGTGTTTCTGAAAGATATCGAACCAATAAACAGTTCACATTTCAAATGTTTCAATGCGTGTGAAAGACGTCTGAACGCAGCACAGGAGAGCAGCTGCGGATCCAGATTTCAAAGGGTTAAAACCATGCAGGAGACAAGTGACCGAACAGCAGGTTAAAGGAGGACAGTCGGCGGACTTTCTCTTTATTTATATTGACACAGAAATTCATTTAACTAGAAAATCTATACAAAAAAACAGATTGTGCAGATTTAGATTTGCTTTAATATGAAAATTTCCAGCTTTTCTCTTAAAATTCAGTGAATGAACTTCGATTTCAAAATCAGCATCTTCAATTTCCAAAACTGAGCAGAGTGAGGACAGCAGAGACACGGCAGAGACACGGCAGAGACGCAGCAGAGACACGGCAGACAGAGACAGCAGAGAGACAGCAGAGACACGGCAGAGACACGGCAGAGATGCAGCAGAGAGACAGCAGATACGCAGCAGAGAAGCAGCAGAGACACGGCAGAGACACGGCAGAGACACGGCAGAGACACGGCAGAGAAGCAGCAGAGACACGGCAGAGACACGGCAGAGACACGGCAGAGACACAGCAGAGACACGGCAGAGACACGGCAGAGACACGGCACACAGAGACAGCAGAGACACGGCAGAGACACGGCAGAGACACGGCAGACAGAGACAGCAGAGACAGCAGAGACACGGCAGAGACACGGCAGATGGCTCTGTGGATTATTGACGGATTTAAGTGGCCATTAATGATGAAGACAACAGGAGGAGATTACGGAGCTCCGCCCACACATGAGCTCACCATAAGTGTGTTTGAATATTACTGAGCATATTTTTTATTTCATTGTTATAATTATACATTCAACACTGGATTTATTTTTTTATTTTTGCACTTTTCACGTCCTAAACAGTTTTTGTCTTTTTGGTTGTTAATTTTAAGTAAATTTCTCGTAACTTTTTTCTAATTTCTTGCAAATCCAATTTTTGGGTAATTTCTTGATAAGTTGCTCTTCACCTTCTTCCTGCGTTTTTCAAAGAAATCCGTCAGCTCAGGCGTTGTTTCTTCTGGTTTGTTCAGTTTGAGTCTGTCGCTCGTGTTTTTGACGGTTTCTGCTCTCTATGATGTCTGACTGAATCGAATTTCAATAAAGTTACATCCTAAATAAATACAAACACAGCTTTATGGGTGTATTTTGATGCATTTGTTAATAAAGATCTTTGTATTTTGTGTCTACACTGAGTTTAAGGTGGAAGTTTTGCTGATGTCACAGAAACAGGTTGATAAACAGTTGAACTTTGACCCCTCTGATGTAACCAAACATTTTAAAGGCTCAGACATCAGAGGGCCACCAAACACCGACTGTGGTTAAACTCCAACCATCAACGAAAAAACTCACTCAAACTGTCCTTCAAACTGCTGTTTCTCAGCATCTCCTCTGCCTCATCTGCACCTGTCCGCCCTCTGCGCTGCTGAACTCCATTCAAAAATATGTCAATTTAAAGAAAAATGGCGTTTCTAACAAAAAGCTTTATAAGACAACTCTACATTTGACCTGCGGGACGGTGTCCCCGGTGCTCCGGTCCATTCGTCTCACACATGATCCAACACACACATGTAATTTACATGTTATTTAAACTTTGTGTCACCACCAACACATCAACAGAGCCGCTGCCCACAGGTGAGTCAGCACTCAAAGTTCCAGCAGAATAAGACGGAGTTCGGTTCAGCTGAACAGGCTGATGTTCACTTCGGATCAACACAGGCCTGTTTGCTAAGTCGCCTTCTAAATGGTGCGTTTGAACTCCATTCAAAAATTGGTAAATTTAAAGTAAAGCGTCATTTACACCAAAAAAACACTTAAAATCGCGATTTGACCATTGACCTGTGGGACACTGTCCATTCGGCTCACACATGATCCCCTATACACCTGTAATTTTAATTAATCTAGACTTTGTGTCCCATCAACAGTAATCAGCAGGTGAGTCACAGTTTGACGAAAGTAACCTGAGGTTTGGTTGAGCAGACACAGTAAAGCTGTTAAAGCTCGAATGGACTCAGGCCTGTTTGATAAAGTTAAGGCTTGTTTAATGGAGTTCTACGTGCATTGATTAATGTGGTGTTGAACTCTATTCAAAAATCCGTGAATTTAAAGTAAAATGTCGTTTATAACAAAAAGTTTTACATGATGATTTGACTTATGACCTGTGGGACACTGTCCCCGGTGCTCCGGTCCATTCGGCTCACACACGATACCCCACACACCTGTAATGTTCGAGTTTTTTTAAACTTTGGGTGGCGAGAAGGCGCCGCCGCTGCCTGCGGTCGGTACAGAGTCACCGCGGACAGGTGCGTCAAAGTTTGACCAAAACAACAGGAGGTTTGGTTCGGCTGAGCGGGCCGGTGCTCGTTAAAATGAGTGTTTGTCAAACGGAGTTTTGAACGGACCGACTGCTCAGGTGAAGTATGACGTCAGCGCGGCGCTCAGGTAGACTCACCTTTGTGTACAGCTCGTTCACAGACATCGTGTTCCTCAAACTCCGCCGCTCGCGCCCCCGTTAACAATCCATGAGAATCCGTTTCCCGGGAAGTGTCCCCGTCTGAACACCGGGCAGGGTTCAGTCCGCGTGCCCCCGGAGCGGCCAGGTGTCCCCGGGCCGGCCAGGTGTCCCCGGCGGAGTTTCGGTCACTTTTCTTCGGTGTATCTTCCGCTGAGATTCGCCCTCGCGCTCCCCGGTACCGGCAAATGTTCCTCCGATGACTCCTCCGTCGTGTTTCGGGGGTCACGCGCGTCAATACACCGCCGTTCAGACCCGTTAACGATCCGGTAAATCAAATAAAACAACCTGCAGCAGCGCGAGGACTTCCGGACAGCACGCTGCCCGTTTGATTGGCTGTTCCCCGCGCGCGCGCATACACACACACACACAAGCACACACACAGGCTGCTGCAGCGGCTCTCAACATGAGGCCCGCGGCCCCACAGAAGGTCCGGAGCTGACAGAAAGGGGTCACGTGAGCGAAATGTCTGTAATTATTATTTCATGTATTTATTTACATATTTATTACTAAATATTGTATTAAATTGTAATAATTTAAATTTTTATCATTAAATGATTTGATCCTTTATTTATTGCTGTATATATCCATTAATTTATTTCCATTTTAATTATTCAATATTACATCAATCAGTACATTTTTAACCCTATATTTCTGGCTGTATTTATTCAAACATTTATTTATTTCCACATTTATTGTTGTATGTTTACTATAGTCGTATCTATTATCATTCAATTATTTAATCCTTTATTTACGACTGTATTCATTTATACATTTATTTATTTAGAGAGTATTTAACTCCTCGCAGAGTATTTAACTCCTCACTGAGTATTTAACTCCTCACTGAGTATTTAACTCCTCAGACCCTCAGAGCAGAGATCAGTCTCTGCGGCTGTCAGGGGGAAACTCTGGGACGGGGCACCGTCTAGTGAGGAGCAGAGAGGAGCAGAGAGTAGCAAAGAGGAGCTTAGAGGAGCAGAGAGGAGCTGAGAGGAGCAGTGAGGAGCTGAGAGGAGCAGAGAGGAGCAGTGAGGAGCTGAAAGGAGCAGAGAGGAGCAGAGAGGAGCAGTGAGGAGCAGAGAGGAGCAGAGAGGAGCAGAGAGGAGCAGAGAGGAGCAGAGAGGAGCAGAGAGGAGCAGAGAGGAGCAGTGAGGAGCAGAGAGGAGCTGAGAGGAGCTGAGAGGAGCAGAGAGGAGCAGTGAGGAGCTGAGAGGAGCAGTGAGGAGCAGAGAGGAGCAGAGAGGAGCAGAGAGGAGCAGTGAGGAGCTGAGAGGAGCAGAGAGAAGCTGAGTCTGCTGCTGTCAGGGAGTCACACTCTAACTGTCAGCTTCACCTGCTCACTGTTCTGATTATTCAAAAGGTCAAATCTGATCTGAGACTCCTCTGAGACTCCTCTTGGTGTCCTCTAAGACTCCTCTGGGACTCCTCTGGCAGTGCTGAGGAGTCGGTGGAGCAGTGTAATCTCTGACATTGTGTAATGCCAATAAAGGAAGTGAACCTGAAGGAGCAGATAGGAGAGAGAAAGAGAGCGATAAGGAGGAGCGTTACCTTGGAGTAGGGGTAATAATCGGAGGTCATCCTCTCGGTGATCGATCGGTGATCAATAACTCCTCATGAGGCGTCTCCTCTCCTGCAGGAGGTCCTGTGATCGTGGGAGCAGTTTGTCTGAGTCAGCCTGTGAGTGAGGAGTCGCTCCCAAAGACACTCCCTCTGCAGGTATGAGCTGTTTACCTGCCAACACGCAGCGTCCACACCCGCAAACAGCAGCCGCACCTCCGTGCACCTCCATGCATCTGTTTGCAGCTCCATGCAGCTCCATGCAGCTCCATGCAGCTGTCTGCAGCTCCATGCAGCTCTATGCAGCTTTCTGCAGCCCCATGCAGCTCTATGCAGCTTTCTGCAGCCCCATGCAGCTCTATGCAGCTCTATGCAGCTGTCTGCAGCCCCATGCAGCTCCATGCAGCTGTCTGCAGCTCCATGCAGCTCCATGCAGCTCTATGCGGCTGTCTGCAGCTCCATGCAGCTCTATGCAGCTGTCTGCAGCCCCATGCAGCTCCATGCAGCTGTCTGCAGCTCCATGCAGCTCCATGCAGCTCTATGCGGCTGTCTGCAGCTCCATGCAGCTCTATGCAGCTGTCTGCAGCCCCATGCAGCTCCATGCAGCTGTCTGCAGCTCCATGCAGCTCCATGCAGCTCTATGCGGCTGTCTGCAGCTCCATGCAGCTCTATGCAGCTGTCTGCAGCCCCATGCAGCTCCATGCAGCTGTCTGCAGCTCCATGCAGCTCTATGCAGCTCCATGCAGCTCTATGCGGCTGTCTGCAGCTCCATGCAGCTCTATGCAGCTGTCTGCAGCTCCATGCAGCTCCATGCAGCTCCATGCAGCTCTATGCGGCTGTCTGCAGCTCCATGCAGCTCTATGCAGCTGTCTGCAGCCCCATGCAGCTCCATGCAGCCCTATGCAGCTTTCTGCAGCTCCATGCAGCCCCATGCAGCTCTATGCAGCTGCATGCAGCTCTATGCAGCTGTCTGCAGCTCCATGCAGCTCTATGCAGCTGTATGCAGCTCTATGCAGCTGCATGCAGCTCTATGCAGCTGTCTGCAGCTCCATGCAGCTCTATGCAGCTGTCTGCAGCTCCATGCAGCTCTATGCAGCTCCATGCAGCTGTCTCCAGCTGTCTGCAGCTCCATGCAGCTCTATGCAGCTCAATGCAGCTGTCTGCAGCTCCATGCAGCTGTCTCCAGCTGTCTGCAGCTCCATGCAGCCCGGAACAGCAGCAGGGACACACACAACCAAAAATACACACCAACATAAGCACAGGGATAAGTCAATAAATAACTAAATAATAAAATTTGTCCATATTTATTTGGGGGGATTTTTGATGAAAACATTTTGATGATTCTTTGGTTATATTTGGTCTTTTTTATATATATTTGTACCGGCTGCTTTGTATTGCCTTTATTTGACAGGACAGTTTAAGCCTGGAGGGGGGAGAGGGGGCGACATGCAGCAAAGGGTCGAGGCCGTTTCATTCACGACTTTTTTAACATCAATCAGAATAAAATTTCACCAAAACTGAAGAAAAACACACACAAAGAACCATCGGTGAGTCACGTTCAGGGAGCGTTTCTCCAAAAGTTTATTGTCACATCAAACTTGATTAAAAGATTGATTCCAGATATTTTAATTCAAGTTTTATTTTCACATTCAGGAATTCAAAGTCTGTTAAAGGTGCAGAGAGTCAGATTTTGGGGGATTTGGTGTAAACAGCTGACTGTCGTCAGTCGTCTCCTCTGAAACAAACACCCGCTGATTTATACCCAAAAAAATGCTTGATAAAAACGACTTTCTGACGCTGGCGCTCACTCAGAGGCTGTTTACGAAGGCGGTCGACGTGAAAACATTTTGTCTAAATATTCAACTTTACTTTTCTTCTTTTTTTTTTTTTGCTGTTTTATAATATTATAATTTCGTTTTTTGTCTCAAAATGCTACTGATTTTTTCCACTAAATTGTTGTGATATTACACGACTTTTTTTTTCTTGCAATATTACCACTTTTTCTCTAAAATGTTCTGACATCACTTGTTTGTTTGTTTGTTTTTAGTATATATGACTTTTTAAACTATATATAAGTTTTTCTCTACAACGTTCAACTTTACTTGTCTTAGTTTATTCTGAAATATTAAGGCTTTCAAAAATAAATATTACAACTTTTTCACTCAGTTGTTTTTGACATTACTCGCCCGTTTTTCCTCTAAATGTGACAGCTTTTGGGTGATTTTTTTTCTTGAAATATTACCACTTTTTTTCTCTAAAATACTCTGATATTTCTGGAAATATGACTTTTTTATTACAGATTTTTCTTTACAATTGTCAGCTTAAATTTTTTTTATTTTATTTTGAAATATCAAGGCTTTTTTCTGGAAATATATGACTTTTTTCAAAAATTATTAAATTTTTCACTTAGTTGTTTTGATATTACTCAACTGTTTTTTCTCACAATATTACGTCTTTGTTGCTCAAAATATTACAACTGTTTTCACTGAATAGTTTTGACTTATTTTGACTGATTCTTACATCTTTTGGTGATTTTCTCTTTAAATATCACCACTTTTTTTATTTAAATTGTTCTGACATCCCTTGGTGTTTTTGGAAAAAAACGACTTTTAAAATGAGTATTAAAAATCTTTTCTTGAATGTTCGACATCACTGGATTTATTTTATTTTGACTTATTTTTTAAAACAGATTTAACCCTTTAACTGATATGACTCATTTTTACTGACGTTACTCAGACGGCCCAGCAGGGGGCAGGGCTGTGTCTGCAGGGGCGGAGCCTCCGTGAGACAGGAAGTGGTCTCTCCTCTGCTGGTACAGCTGCTGCAGGAGGAGGCCCTGCTGCTGCTCCTTCTGCTCCTCCGCTCTTTGCTCACTGCGCCTCCTCTGCTGCACCTCCATCTGAGCCCTTAGATCCCCACGATACGCCTCCTCGCACCGCCGCCGCCTGACGGGACGACACACAAGTCAACACAGGTCAACACGGGTCAACACAGGTCAACACGTGTCCTTACGTACCGTGTCCTCTCGTCCTCGTCCATCAGCTTCATGTCCTCAATGGCTCTGTTCAGCTCGTCTCTCTCTGCAGACAGCTGCTGTTTCTGTGTGTTCATCTCCACTGCAGCACACACACACACAAACAAACACACACACACACACACACACACACACACACACACAGACGTTACGTTCTGTCATGTTTTTAATTTTGGTTTTTTGGTTATTAACCTTCAAACAGCCAAAATGTTTTCACAGAAGCTCGTGGGTTTGAAAAGTTTGTTTGTTTGTTGTTTTTTTTTAATGTTGGCTTTTTTTTTCTTTTTTTGTTTTCTCATTGCTAAGAAAATAATTTGGAATTATAGTGTTAATTTTTGGCAATTTTGCGATTTTTTGAGTAATAATTTTGTTGTGTTATTTTTTTTTCTTTAAATTTTTTCAGGCAATATTTAAGGAAAAAGTTTTTGTTGATTGTTTAAAGAAAACCTGCAGGCCGTATTTAAATGAACCCGTTCATCAGCCAGAGACCAAAACAACGCAATTATCTTTGGATTTTTTTACATTTCCAAAGCTCCTTGAACACATCATGTGTGGTGGGGCCCTCAGGGTGGGGGCCCTCAGGGTGGGGGCCCTCAGGGTGGGGCCCTCAGGGTGGGGCCCTCAGGGTGGGGGCCCTCAGGGTGTGTGTGTACTCACGTTTGTGTCGTATCTGCAGGTGTCGCGCCTCCATCACCTCCTCCATCAGGCGGTTCCTGGCCTCCCTCTGCAGCCGGCTGTGCTCCTCCCTCTGAGCCCAGACCTCCCTCAGTTTCTCCTCCACCAGCTGCTGCGCCTCCTCCTCCTCCCTCCTCTGCCTCTGCAGCTCCTCGCTCAGGTACTGCCGGTACCTGCGCTGCTCCTCCTGCAGCTCCGCCTGTCGACACACAGAGGAGAAACTCTCTCTCCGTTTCAGCACATTTTTTCTTTTTGTTTTTTTTTGGTTGAAATCTGAAAACACAAAGCGGCGAAAGCTCAGCCCTAACATGACATCATCGTTTGTTTCCTGCTCGCCGCACAGCCATGATGACATCACAGATTTCAAACCTCCACTGATCAAACACACAGCGCTGAGCTCCGCAGCAGTGGCAGGTGTCCCGTCAGACTGCGATGCTGTGATGCTGTGATGCTGCGATGCTGCGACTGACCACTCGCTGAGTGCGTCTCTTACCTTCCTATGAGCAACTTCCTGTTGGTGGTCCGTCTCCTGTCGCAGCAGCGATTGCAGGATGTCCATGTCCAGCCGCAGCTCGTCCTGCTGCTGTCGAGCCAGACGCCTCATCTTCAGCCGCAGACAGCGGTCCAGCTGCCGCCGCCTGCTCTGCTGCTGCTGCACCGCCTGCTGCTGCTCCCGTTGCTGCTGCAGCCGCTGCACCTCCTGCTGCTGCAGCTGAGCAGACACAGACAACACGCTTACAGCACCTCAGCACAGCAGCAGACACAGACAAACGACAAAGCACGTCAGCACACCACCACCACCTAAGCGTGGCCCCTGACAGCGTGTGGTAAACCTCAGTGTGGCCCCTGACAGTGTGTGGTACCCTCAGTGTGGCCCCTGACAGTGTGTGGTACCCTCAGTGTGGCCCCTGACAGTGTGTGGTAAACCTCAGTGTGGCCCCTGACAGTGTGTGGTACCCTCAGTGTGGCCCCTGACAGTGTGTGGTACCCTCAGTGTGGCCCCTGACAGTGTGTGGTACCCTCAGTGTGGCCCCTGACAGTGTGGCCCCTGACAGTGTGTGGTACCCTCAGTGTGGCCCCTGACAGTGTGGCCCCTGACAGTGTGTGGTACCCTCAGTGTGGCCCCTGACAGTGTGTGGTACCCTCAGTGTGGCCCCTGACAGTGTGTGGTACCCTCAGTGTGGCCCCTGACAGTGTGTGGTAAACCTCAGTGTGGCCCCTGACAGTGTGTGGTACCCTCAGTGTGGCCCCTGACAGTGTGTGGTACCCTCAGTGTGGCCCCTGACAGTGTGTGGTACCCTCAGTGTGGCCCCTGACAGTGTGTGGTACCCTCAGTGTGGCCCCTGACAGTGTGGCCCCTGACAGTGTGTGGTACCCTCAGTGTGGCCCCTTACAGTGTGTGGTACCCTCAGTGTGGCCCCTGACAGTGTGTGGTACCCTCAGTGTGGCCCCTGACAGTGTGTGGTAAACCTCAGTGTGGCCCCTGACAGTGTGTGGTACCCTCAGTGTGGCCCCTGACAGTGTGTGGTACCCTCAGTGTGGCCCCTGACAGTGTGGCCCCTGACAGTGTGTGGTACCCTCAGTGTGGCCCCTGACAGTGTGTGGTACCCTCAGTGTGGCCCCTGACAGTGTGTGGTAAACCTCAGTGTGGCCCCTGACAGTGTGTGGTAAACCTCAGTGTGGCCCCTGACAGTGTGTGGTACCCTCAGTGTGGCCCCTGACAGTGTGTGGTACCCTCAGTGTGGCCCCTGACAGTGTGTGGTACCCTCAGTGTGGCCCCTGACAGTGTGTGGTACCCTCAGTGTGGCCCCTGACAGTGTGTGGTACCCTCAGTGTGGCCCCTGACAGTGTGTGGTACCCTCAGCGTGGCCTCCTGCTCCCTCAGCTGTCTGCTCCTCTGTCTCTGCTCCTCAGCGTCCTCCATCTGTCTCCTGATTGCATCCAGTGTCTGTCTGTCCCTCTGTCTCCGTCTCTGCTCCTCCTCGCCCTCTCGCTCCTCTTTGGCTCGGCGGTCGGCCTCCCACAGCTCCTCAAACACCTCCTCTTCCTGCAACTGCAGCTGCCGCCGCTCCTGCGCACTTCTCACGTGCACCACCCGCTCCGCACACACCTGCTGCTCCCGGCGCCGCAGCTCCTCGCTCCGCAGCTCCTCACACCGCTCCCTGAGGAGAACCAGGAGGAGAACCAGGAGAACCAGGAAGAAAACCAGGAGGAGAACCAAGAGGAGAAAATATTCATTTTCTTTCTTTTTTTAATGTACAAACAGTGACATCATGACAGAAACATTTAAGGGTTAAAATTAAAAAATGGCTGAATATTTGATATTTCGGATTAAAACTGATGTTAGTTTCAAAATAAAGTCCAGAAAAGAAGAAAATCACGTTAATGTTTAATATCTTTTAAAGCTGGATGCTGAAAAACAGATTCTGTGTGAAATGAGTGTGTGATATTAAAGTGGACAGTATAGGGTTAAATGTCTCCTTTGCGTCCCACAGGACGCTCAGAATGAGACGTCACTGCCTGTCCTCCATGACATGAACAGGAAGGGGACAGAGGACAGAGGACAGGTGTGTCTACCTGAAGAGCTGCTCCAGCTTGTCTGACACCAGCTGCTGTCTGTCTCTCTCCCTCCTGTCCCTCAGTGTCCTCGCTCGCTCTCTCATCCTCGCCTGTCTCTCCACCAGTGTCTCCGTCCTGTCCTCCATCTCCTGCAGGAGCTGCTGCTCCTCCGTCTCCAACAGCAATCGCAGCCTGGGGGACAGACCAGTGAGGACAGACAGGAGAGACGAACAGGTGCAGACACACAGGGGACGACAGACTTTATGAGACCAGTTCAAGTCCACAGACGTACCTATCCCTCCTCTGGTCCAGGTGGACTTCCTGTTGGTCCCGAGCGTCTCCGACTCGTCGCTGGACCGTCCCCGTCAGGAAGCGGCGCTCTGAAGTCTCCAGCCAGGACGCCTTGATATCGCAGTTCTGCTGGGACTTTGTGAAGTCCAGAACTTTGTCTCTGGCAGCGTCCCGTCTCTGTCTGTCCAGGATCATGTGGTCTGCAGGTCTGGAGGACGGAAACTTTGCTCTCTGAAATCAAACCAACACGTTTTAAAACAGTGACCTTTGACCCCTAATAACTGACTGATCAGCTGGTCGACGACTCCAAGCGGACGTTTGTGCCAAAATCATCCTGAAAACAAACCGTCAAAATAAAACGAGAAGAGACGGAAAAATCTTCCGATTTCTGACGTGATCGAATCTTTTCTGCTGAAGTTTAATTAAAAACGAGAAATTCTGTCATTTAAAAGATAATTTTTGACACAGAAATTAAAGAATAACATCAAAATATTTTAAGACAGAGAGAAGGACAGATAGATTATAGATAGATAAACAGATTATAGATAGACAGATAGATAGATTATAGACAGATAGATTATAGACAGATAGATAGATTATAGACAGATAGATAGATTATAGATAAATAGATAGATGTATAGATAGAGCCTTTCCTTGCTACTCTGTTGCCATGGAGACCGTTTGGATCCCTGTTTACTTCTAGTCAGTTGCCAGGTCAAACATAAACGTGTATAAATACATATAAAACACATATTTGTACATGTATATTTAGTTTTCAGGTGATAAAATATCTGTTAAATTAATTTCCATCTTTTGACATGATGTGAAATCACTCCGCTCAGTCCGTTAGCTCCATGCTAACACACTATGGGGATTACCGTTACGGCGTTAACGGAAACTAGCCTCGCGGTCCCGGACTATGTGAGCGGTCGGTTTCTCACCACAGAGACGGAGTGAGGCGTCGGTCCCGGTACAGTCCTGCTCCGTCTGTGACCCAGCAGCATTTTTAACCCTTTGAACCCGCTCAGCGATGGTGAGTCCTCTCTGACCTCGTTGAATGGCTCGCTGACCGGTAACCATGGCAACCACAAACACATCGCCATCCGTTTCCGGTTCTTTAGGGACTGTTCGCTACTGCCCAGCTGTCGATGTGTGGTCCTAAAAACGTTCTGATAACGTACAAAGCAACGTCTGAGTAACGTTTTCAGCAGCAAGGTTTAGTCCCCAGACTGTTCTTTATTTTTATATTCCATTATTTTATTTTTTATTGTTAAATATCAAATTTTTATTTTATCCCGACTGTTAATTTTTATATTTTTTATTTTTATATATCTAATTTTTATTTCATGCCCATACCTTTTTATTTATTTATTTTTACATTTAATTATATATATATATATATATATATATATATGTATGTATATATATATATGTATATATATGTATATATGTATATATATGTATATGTATATATATATATATATATATATATATATATAAAATTTTTATTTTATCCCCAGACTGTTCTTCTAAACCTGGACTGACGTCACTTTCCTTGCATATTTAAACCTCAGGAGTATTAAAACCTTTGAAATTGAAGGAAATTGTTTTTTCTTTGAAAAAGGGAGTGAGCAACTCAATAAGACCTGCTCTGCAACTTCCAAGAAATTTATAGCTTAAAAAAAAAGATTTAAAGCTAGGGGAAAATGTCCAAAAAAATTTAAATTATAATTATACTGTTAATTTTTTTTCTATTATAAAATTAGTTTGTTATGGTCTTTTTCATATATTTTCCCCCCCTTTTTCCATCTAATTTTCAAGTCCATGGCTCGCAGGTTTTAAAGGATTAAACTTCACGTAACACTTTCAAACATTTTTAAAAAGTTAAAAACATGATTTCCTGAATACGTAACTTATTTAAATAAATAGATAAATGACATCTTTGGGTGTTAAACACTGATTCAAAACACATGAAGAGTCAGGAGTCGGTTTAAAAACCTTCTCAAAATATTTACTGAAATAAAAACGCTAAAAAGCTTCTACTCCAGTTCGTGTTTTTTTATGTGCAGGAGAACTGATATAACCGAGTTCACGGTGGATTACAGCTCTCTAAGATAAACCTTTTATTACACAAAAGTTTACTATTTCTATTAACTGTCACTAATAATTTCTCATTTTAATTAACTAAATTATTCCACCACACCCACTGACTGTGGCTCCTGCTTCAACTTGAATTTATGCGAAATAATTTTTGCAAATTTTCAAATTTTTTGTGCTTACTATATTAACAGCTATAAAAATCAGTTTCATTAAACTGAAACGGTTTGTTGTCATCTAGTGCTACTTCGTGATGTGTGGCTGTCATGACATCGAGCTTCAGACGGAGACATCAGGTGACTGATCACAACGCGCCGGCTCGACGTGGAAGCAGGCCACCATCTGCCAACGTTAGTTTATTACCCGTTTTAAGGGCCTAAAGGTAAAACTGTTGGTTTAACTCTGACCTTTTGGTTTCCTAAGTGTCAAAACCATTTACCAATTTTTGAAAAAGTGAACTGTGAGACTTCCGATATAACAAAGCTTTGATTTATTATAAACAAGACAGTGATGAGGTTAAAGGGAGTGAAGGGAGCGCTCGAGGCACCACTTCTTTAGGAGGTGGTGGTGGAGGCGGCGCTGGTGGTGGTGGAGGCGGCGCTGGTGGTGGTTGAGGCAGCGCTGGTGGTGGTGGAGGCGGCGCTGGTGGTGGTGGAGGCGGCGCTGGTGGTGGTGGAGGCGGCGCTGGTGGTGGTGGAGGCGGCGCTGGTGGTGGTGGTGGTGGAGGCGGCGCTGGTGGTGGTGGAGGCGGCGCTGGTGGTGGTGGAGGCGGCGCTGGTGGTGGTGGTGGTGGAGGCGGCGCTTGTAGTGGTTGAAGCGGCGCTGGTGGTGGTGGAGGCGGCGCTGGTGGTGGTGGAGGCGGCGCTGGTGGTGGTGGAGGCGGCGCTGGTGGTGGTGGAGGCGGCGCTGGTGGTGGTGGAGGCGGCGCTGGTGGTGGTGGAGGCGGCGCTGGTGGTGGTGGTGGTGGAGGCGGTGGAGGCGGCGCTGGTGGTGGGGGTGGAGGGGGCGCTTGGGGTGGTGGATGCGGCGGGGGTGGTGGTGGAGGCGGCGCGGGTGGTGGTGGTGGTGGTGGTGGTGGAGGCGGCGCTTGTGGTAGTTGAAGCGGCGCTGGTGGTGGTGGAGGCGGCGCTGGTGGTGGTGGAGGCGGCGCTTGTGGTAGTTGAAGCGGCGCTGGTGGTGGTGGAGGCGGCGCTGGTGGTGGTGGAGGCGGCTGGTAGTAGTTGAAGCGCGCTGGTGGTGGTGGGAGGCGGCGCTGGTGGTGGAGGCGGCGCTGGTGGTGGTTGAAGCGCTGGTGGTGGTGGAGGCGGCGCTGGTGGTGGTGGAGGCGGCGCTGGTGGTGGTTGAGGCGGCGCTGGTAGTAGTTGAGGCGGCGCTGGTGGTGGTGGTGGAGGCGGCGCTGGTGGTGGTGGTGGCGGCGGCGGTGGTGGTGGTGGTGGAGGCGGCGGTGGTGGTGGTGGAGGCGGCGCTGGTGGTGGTGGTTGAAGCACCGCTGGTGGTGGTGGTTGAAGCACCGCTGGTGGTGGTGGTTGAAGCACCGCTGGTGGTGGTGGTTGAAGCACCGCTGGTGGTGGTGGTTGAAGCACCGCTGGTGGTGGTGGTTGAAGCACCGCTGGTGGTGGTTGAAGCACCGCTGGTGGTGGTTGAAGCACCGCTGGTGGTGGTTGAAGCACTGCTTGTGGTAGTGGTGGAGGCGGCGCTGGTGGTAGTTGAAGCGCCGCTTGTGGTAGTTGAGGCGCCGCTGGTGGTAGTTGAGGCGTCGCTTGTGGTAGTTGAAGCGCCGCTTGTGGTAGTTGAAGCGGTGCTGGTGGTGGTGGAGGCGGCGGCACGGGTGGTGGTGGCGGAGGCGGCGCTGGTGGTGGTGGTGGTGGTGGAGGCGGCGGCGCTGGTGGTGGTGGTGGAGGTGGCGCCGCTTGTAGTAGTTAAGGCGGCACTGGTGGTGGAGGCGGCGCTTGTGGTAGTTGAGGCGGCTCTGGTGGTGGTTGAGGCGGCTCTGGTGGTGGTTGAGGCGGCTCTGGTGGTGGTTGAGGCGGCTCTGGGTGCTGAGGTGGTGGGAGGAGTAGCTGTGTCTCCAGTAAACGGTCCATCAGGAATTTGGTCGAATCCCCACAGCTCAAAATTATTTGCTGCACCATTCGTGACTCCTGACTGTGTGGTCCCAGATGGCGTTGTTACCGCGGTTGAGTCGGAGGTCGTGGTGGTTGGTCCTGGGCTGTACGGTTCTACAGGAACCTCCTCAAAGTCCCACAGCTCCCACAGGTTGGGGTCATACAGCGTTCTGCGGCGACGAGTCTTCCCCGTTTGTGTTACTGCATTTGAACATGCCACCCGCACGGTGAAAGCCTCCCCGGTGGAGTCGATGAAAGCCATTTCGAAAGAAGCGTCCTGTAAAACATTTGGTCGTTAGCGCTCACCCTGAACTGTACACAAACCTCACCACGGTTACCGCTTCCTTACCATATCCGCCGCCTTCGACATCTGAACGTACGTGGCGCCCGGGCTCGCTGTGAGCGTCCTCCAGACGACGCCGTCTTTGCCCACAGCTCTTATCGTCTTCAGTCTGGTTCCAAGAGGCAGTTTCACCTTCACGTCTGTGGTTCTGCACGTCACCACCGGCGGCGGCTGACCTGACGCTGCAGGGTTCTCACAGGCCGCCACGCCCGTCACGTTTGCCTGCAGCAGGTGGTCGAAGTAACGCAGCTTTAGCTGGCGAAACCACGAGCCGTTTGAAAGCTGTCGAGAAAAAAGAAACCAGTTTGAGCATCATGTTCTCTTTAAAAACCAACCAGCATCTTACGGCTCAAACTCACATTTTTCATCTCGTTAATGAAAGAATCATTTTGTCCAAGTGAAGGACGGCGTCTCCAGAGTCCAACCGGACCAAAATATTTAGTCACGTTAAAACCAAAAACATTAATACATTTATGCCAAGAACACCTGCCGATATTTTACTAATCTAATGAAATCTAGATTTTGCTGTTAAAAACATTTTAATAGATGATCAGAACTCAAAGTGCAGTTAATTTTAAAGATCATCATTTCTCTGAAGAGGAAACCGTCAATCTAAAAACCGCGATGTTTCCGCAAAGACAAAACTAAATTAAAGGGAATCATTAGAAAAGTTGCACTCATTCAAATTTTCAGAAGTAAATTATAAAACGTGTAGTATTTGTCTGTAATTACTGCAGAGACTCCGGAGGGTTCGTTTTTTCCAGAAAAATCTCAGTCCGCACGATTCACGACCTCGTTATTTCATTCACCGCTCGGGACAAAGGAAACATTTTTACCCATAATGCCGTGCAGCAGTTGGTGTAAGGGAAGTTCATCAGCAGCCACGGTCCAACGGTCCGAACAGAAGCTGGACATCCGTCCCGCAGCGTCCTCCCGTCTGTCAGAGACATGAGGACAAAGTGATGAGCCCAGCAGGGGGCGCCGTCTCAACGTCACATCTCACCTTCAGCGCCGCCAAACGAGACGAACCGGAGGACTTTTTATCATTACTGTTATGTTATTGATTGATTTATGTCTGATTTTACGTCTGAATTCGGCCTTCTTCAGAATGTGGAGAGCGAAGTTCAAAATCAATAAAAATGTACCAGTAATTTAGATTTTAAAATGCAACATCAGAAAAATCAATTCATAAAATCCTTCCTCCAAAAGGTCTTATCAGCTATTTAATTATCATTTTATTTTTTACTGTTTTACTTTAATTATTGCAGTATTTGAGTATGTGCATTTAAATCTTTGAGGTTTTAACCTGCCGAGTTAACCCTTTGAAACCTGGAGTGACACTACTTTTCTTGTGCTGCTTCATGACGCCTTTCACATGTATTTAACCCTTTGAACTCAGCCAATCACTGCGATTTATTTCAAAAACATGGAGAAAAGTAATGAACAACTTTGTGAGAAATGTTCCATAATTTAAAAACAAAAAAAAAGGTTTATAAAATTATTTCACCAAAGTAAGGAAAAACAACATTTATAATGGTCATAACGACACGTTTCAGATTAAGCAGCATAATTTTTTTATTTTCAAAGCACTCATTCCAGGTCATTAGTTTTTTTATAACTTTTCTTTTTTTTTCCCAGGTAATTTTTGCTGATTTCTTGCTCATTTTTTAATTTCTTCTGTCACTGCTTAACTCTCCTGTTTTCAGAGGAAAAAAGCCCATTTTCTCAGGCTTTTCAGGGTTAAACATGAACACAGATGGAGATTTCAGCAGCTGCTGAGTGAATCAAACTCACCCTGCAGCCGAACAGCCGAGTGTCGGATGAGCGAGAAGCGAATAGCTAGAGATCCGTCGCTGCAGCCGAACTGAGGTCGTCCCAGATCTGCCGCCTCTCCGTCATCGCCGACGACATCGCCGCTGTCACGGCCGCGCTCTGAGACAAAAACATCCTGTTCACATCAAGTTAAACACAAATGCATTTCTGCTTCACATTTTTAACAGAAAGCACCATGAATCTGCTCCAGCTGATAAACTCTTACTTCCAGTTCCTTCAGCTTCAGGCAGATTATATTTAAGACTTTAATTAAGAGATTCAATTTAAGGACAATTTCACACAGAAACACATGAACAACATTTTTTATGCAGAGTTCAAAACTGTTTTGCTCAAACGTTGATTGCAACATTAAACACTTTGGAAATTGGAAAAAGCGATTCAGAAAATCTTTCCTCTACGTCTTTGCATTTTTAAGATTTGACTGGTTGATTTTAGACTTTTTAATAGCTTTTTAGGCCTTTTTGTGGCACAAGCAGCCTGATTTTAATCTCTTTTATAAGATTTTTTTGGGTGTTTTTGCCTTTATCAATCGGACAGCACGAAACTTATAGCTGATTCAGCTGATTACTGACATCATCCTGAAATGTTACATTTAAATATGCACACAGGCATCAGCCAATTAAATATCTGCTTTTTGCATACATTTCCAAAAACAGACCTAAATGTGCATTTGGGACCTTTTCTTTCCACGACTGTGAGACAAAATTCTACGGAGGCTAAAACTGCCGAAAAAACTCAAAATAGATCAAGAAAAAAAAAAAAAAAAAAATGGGCTCAAATTATAAAAGAAAAATGAGCTGAAGGGGTTAAAGGCACGAAAGTTTTATTTTCTTTTCTTCAGATAAATAATTTTTGGCTGAATGAAGCAGGAGGTGTGAATATTGCTGGTAAAATAGTATTAAAGAATTATCCTGCAACTACTATTATTCTGTAAAATGCACAAGAAAAAAATCTAGAAAGCTATAATACCAAATGTCATAAAATATTTAAAATTATTTTGAAAAATTATAATTTTCAAACCTTTTTTCTCTCCATACATTTCCCTGTTGTTGTTTTTTTTTGTTTGTTTTGTTTTTTTTTACTTTTCAAAATTGTCTGTGTTTCATTTTGTTATTTTATTTTATTTTTGTTGGTTAAAGTTTTGAAGTCGTTGTGACTTTAAAATTTTAAGTTTCTGGTAACAACAGACGATTTAAGAAAAAAAGAAGTTTGCAGATTTCTTCAGTTTGGGTGAATAAGTTTTGGGGTTTTTTTTTGTTTTTTTTTACAGCAGGTGTGAGTCTAAACATTTAACGTCCTCCGACATAAATTCAGTTAAATTCTGAGCCAAAAAAACGCTGAAACTTTTCAGAGTTCACTATTAAAAACCATTAACCCTTTCTGTTGCAGCTCACACTCAGACTTTACCTCTCGCAGACTTCCAGACGGGCCCCGGGGCCGCGGCTCCCGGGCTGAGGGGGGCCCAGGGAAGGCTCTGCAGGACGGCGGCTCCTCGGTCCTGGTCCCGGTCCCGGTCCCGGTCCTGGTCCCGGTCCCGGTGCGGCGGGTGCGTCGTGCAGAGGCGGGCTGCAGTCAGCAGGCTGATCCAGAACCAGGCCGTCATCGTGCTGCTCTCTGCCCGCCGAGATGCTCCGATCAGCCGCGAGATGCCGCGCGAGCCTCAAGAAGCCTCCGCGCACCTGAAGTCACCTGCGCGCACGCGGAGCCCTGATTACATCATCAACACCGGAAGTCCTGCCGCTGATCCGCACGTGGGCTCTCTCCGCTCTCACCGAGGTCATCAACAACAACAACAATAAACAACAACATGTTTCAAAACTGCTGCGTCATCTGTTTATCTGTGTGCTTGTTTGTTTACCTGCTTGTTTGTTTCACTGTTTATTTGTTTGTTTGTTTGTTTGTAAAAATAAATCTTTTCGGTCTGTTGTTTAACCCCTTGAAACCTTTGGCGGATTAACCTGATTTAAAACATGGGAGGAAATGAGCCAGAAATTATCAGGAAATTAGTAAAAAGCACAAGACGATCAGCTGAAAACTAACAGCAAAAATAAAATAAAAACAAGAACAAAACAAACAAACAAACAAACAAAAAACAAAC
>NC_142195.1:30754341-30761841 GCF_026936395.1 Plectropomus leopardus
TATTTGCGATTTTAAGATCAAATATGTTCTTTTTTGTTTCTTTAATGGAAGCGTTCGTCTCACATGATGTGTTCTCGGACCGTCAGACATTAAAAAATCCCACAATAATTTCAGTTTTTACAGCTGAAAAGCAAATTTATTTGTGGCAGGTTTAGAACATTTTCTTTAAACATTGTCAAAAAATTTAAATGAAAAAACAAACAAAAAACAACACACACACACACACACACACACGCATACACGCATACACGCACACACACACACACACACACACACACACACACACACAATATATATATATGTATATCTATATATATAAATATAGATATATATATATATATAGAATCATCATTTTTTGAGAAAAAAACAGCCAGCAATAACAATAATAACAAAAATATTGGCATATTTTCTAAAAAGTTGATAACATTTTTTACAGAAAAAAAAAATTACATTTTTTTAAGGACATAAGTAAGCAAAAACTCAAAAAAGTCATCAAATTAAATAACAATAATAATAAAAATTCCACTATGGCAAAATAAAAATATAAATCCCTCTACTGGTGCCTAAAAAAAATTCCACCCAACCCTGTCTTGCACCAAACCCTCCCGCCTCATTAATAACCAACAGTCCCTTACTTTATGCAGCACTGTGGGGAGCAGCGTGAGCATGAGACAAATTATACCACTGAAATTTAGTGATCTTCTCTTTAAACTCATGAAACACTTTCCCTGATGTTTGCTGTCAGTTTGTTCTTTTGTTTGCAGACCTCCGGCTGTTTGCTCCTCACCAAACAAGCTACACACAGCTGCACTCAGCTACACTCAGCTGCACTCAGCTGCACTCAGCAGCATGCGTTTTAACCCATGCTCATTCTGTAAAACTTACAATAAAGAGTTGTATTGTCAATAATAATGAAAATGAAGCAGTGTCCGTGTGGCTGTGGTGACACTCAGCATGATCACCTGTGGAGCAGCTCTCAGGGCCGCTGACACCAAACTCCTTTGGAAACATGGGGTCATTTTAAAGTGCCTTGCTCTGAGGTCCGCAGGCAGAGTCAGGAGCCGAACTACACACTGACCCTTAAACACGCATCCCTAAAACACCTGATTCGGCTCCAACAAAGTCCAACGACTTCATATGACAGAGCAGAAAACTCAACAAAACCGGTTCAAACACCCATATGTCGCTGCTGTCACCAAACTCCAGCGAAGAAAATGCGGTTTTTACAGAAAACCGTTCACAGATCACACAGCAGACCGATAGGAGCCGAAAGCGGCCCGGTGTCTGAGGCAGAGGGGTGAACGGCCCGGTTCGGCTCGGCTCCAGTCCCGGTGCACACCGTGTGGGATAACAGCTGACCTTCTGCAGTACCCAGGAGACAAAGCTCCACAGTGAGGGTTAGATAATGAGACACACGCCGAAGGTGCCAAACTCCATAGGAAAATAGTTCAACTCTTGCTCTTGCTCAAAGGTCAACAGGAAGAGACAGCGGAATCAAACTACAGCATTTTCTGAGGCAGAAACCTCCACCCATCAATTCGGCGTCAATAAAGTCCCGAACTGAAGGTGTTAACTGGGCTAAAATCAGACTAAAAACTGAAGTGACTGTCGGGCTGGTTCTCGGTGTTGTGATGGACTCTGGAGTTAAATCGACGCTTTTGTGAATGGACTTCTGTGTGTAAGCAGACTCACCCTGTGTTCTGCAGCATCGTCGGCTCGGTGTCGGAGGAACAGCTGAAGGATCCGTTCACACAGCTTCTCTTCGAGAATGACAACACGTCGCCTTCAGCACCTTTCACCCAGTTCAAGACGCTCAAGTCAACCGGAAGTCACCGATCACCCACTCCGCTCCACTTCCGGTCTGCAGGCAAAGATGCACGCGCATCGGTGAGATGTCCAACTTTTAAATTTGGCTTAAAAATGTATTCTGTTTCGGAATGTAACTGAGTACATTTACTCAAGTATTTTACGGTAGTAAATATTTGAGGCACTTGTACTTTACCTGAGTATTTTCTTTTCATGTCTCTTTATACTTTATGTCAGAGGGAAATATTATTTAATTTCACATCATTTATCTGAAAGATTTCGTCACTTGACAAATTAGGATTTCTACGTCAAAAAGTTTATAAAATGTGATATTTTGTTATAAATTAAATTACCGATCAGTTCACACAAGTACAGCTGAATTGAGAAGTTAATTATTCAATTATGTGATTGTCATCAAATTAATTGGCAATTATTCAATTATTCTCATAAACATTGGGGGGGGGGGGTACATTATATCTAATCATTTTCAGTTTTTGGTGTTTTTTTATTTAAATAATTGAGAGAGTTTTTGGGATGTATGCTTTTGTAATTTTAATATTTTCTCTGTGTTTTTTCCCCTCTGTTTAAGTCACTTTGAGGTTTTTGGATTTTTTTTTCTTATTTCTAATTTGACTTTTATTGACAATTTCTTCTTTTTTTCATAATTTAGATTTTTTGGGGTGTGATATTTATTTGAAGGTGGGTTTTTTTCTATTTTCCCTCTTAGAATTTTGAGGTTTGGACATGTATATATATATTTTTAAACTTTTTTTTCCTGCTTTTAAGAGAAGTTTAAGTGATGTTTTAGTGGTGGGAGAACAAGTTGGTCCATTAAAAAAACATTTAATTATTTTTATTTTTTTTTGTCTGACCATTTCCAAAGCTTTGTGAAATTATTTAAAAAACATTTTTTAGATTTCTCAAAAGTGACCTGATGGAAATATTGTTGCAGTACATAAAATTAAAAATATAATAACTGAATAAAAACACATGAAAATAAAACGTGAACATGTTCGCTGGAACACCAAACAAAGCGTCTCGCTCACAGCGTTCGATATTGTAGAATCAGGTTCTTGCACATCTTCGTAGACAAAACTTTTCCGGGACTTTTCAAGGACAAGTAGTATATTTTGTCCTTCTCTCGCTCGTTTTTTTTTCAAACATAACTTCAGCATCCCCAATGATGTGTTCAAGGACTTTTGGAAATGTGAAAATCCAACAATAATGTGTATAGAAAACATGCCTTTCAAAATAAATTGAAAAATAAATTTCAAGAAACACAAAGAAAATTGTCTTTTTTTCTATTTGCTATTAAAAAATGCCCACCAAAAGTATTTTTAAAAAATGCTAAAATGTCTTCTGTAAAAACAAAATGTTTAAAAAGATGTCCAATTTGTTGTGATTGTGATAAATATTGCCTTTTTTTTTTTTACTTTTTCAATAAAATCACAAAAATAATAAGAAAGAAAAAAACAGTTTTGAAATACCATATACAAAAGAGCACAACGTCCACATAATGTTTCTTACAGTTGGTGATAAAATAAATACAAAATAAAGCTCGGCTAAAACTTCCAAACTTCAAATTACAATAAAAAACTTTTAAAAACCAGAGCTGGATTTAAATAGATTTTAATAGAAACAAATGAAGGTTGGACATTTGAACCAATCAGCTCTGCTTGGCACACACACACACACACACACACACAGATAAATATATACACACGATGCATAAATACACACACACGTATAAATACGCACATACGTGTATAAATACACACACACGTGTATAAATACACACAGGTGGAGGACAGGTGGGCGGGACGTCCAGAGCATGTTTACAGTAAAAACACAGTTATTATAAAACCTTCCCCAAAATATAAACCAACATTACCACAAAATCATCTTAAAATAAGTGAAAAATTGTCCAAAAAAATCTTAGGTCAGATCAACACAACCCGCCACCGAAGCTCCGCCCCTACGGCACGCAGAAAATCAAAAACCAGCCGAAAAATCCAGAGAAATAAGGCACAGGAGTGGGTTCGCAGAAATCAAAAGAATCATTTCTGTCAATCAGACGAAAGAAGCAGGAAGCCGAAACCCCCAAAATCTGTCCACGTTTTTGCATTTCAGAGAAGTTTTCTGCAGTTTTACAGTTTGTTTGTCGGTGAAAAGGCAGTCTGTCAATCAAACATGAAAAAAGAAAAACTCACTTTAAAAACCGAAAAACGATGAGTTCAAAACTGCTTTTGCAGCACAAAAAAAACCCCCAAAAATAAATAACTTTAGACACTGAAGTGATTTTTTTTATCCATGCAGAGAAACTTTAAATATTAAAAGAAAAATGTAAAATATTTACGTTTACAGATTTTATAGATCTTAAAAAAAAGCAGGTTTTCATTTAAGCTTTTTTTTTTATGACATTAATTCAACATTCAGAAGAGACGAGTTCAGCTGACAGTCGTTGGACTCCATTACCCACAAAGCATTGCTTCTGCGAGCTCGTCTGCTGGGCATGTGCTCTGTGACCTCGGTAACCGTGCCCCCCCCGTGATGTCACATCATCCGTCACGATGATGTCAGAGTGTTTGTAGGCACAGAAAGCTCAGAGGCCTCTCCCATTGGTCGCTTTGTTCCCCCCACGGGCCAATCAGAAGCCCCGAAGTCTGCTGAGCTCATCGGCTCCAAAGGTCAAAGGTCAGAGAGAGGGAAGGGAGACTCGGACGCGTCAGATGGTGGACTTGGAGAAGGAGACTCGGAGGTGCTGGTTGTGGTCCAGCTGGTGGTCGTGCAGAGCGATTAGAGCCTCGATGGCGTCCTCCACCGATGAAAGCTGCATTAACGCCATCTTCCTGTCCTTCCTGTCAACACAGACGTCAAAGGTCACCATGAGGTCACCATGATGGATGTATTATAGATGTTTTATAGATGTATTATACTATAGATGTATTACAGGAAGTCTGGATACAGCGTTGGGGGCGGGGCCTCATTCATTCCTATGAGAGCTGCTTGTTGGCGCGTGAAGCAGAGAAAACTCTTTTTCCGGGTTTAGAAAAGTGTAAAATACCCGGATCTACGGCCGTAGAGATTAACGATCGTAGAGATTAACCATCGTAGAGATTAACGATCGTAGAGATTGACGATTGTAGAGATTAACGATCCTGAGATTAACGATCGTAGAGATTAACGATCCTGAGATTAACGATCGTAGAGATTAACGATCCTGAGATTAACGATCGTAGAGATTGACGATTGTAGAGATTAACGATCGCAGAGATTAACGGCGGCCGAGTTTGAATGGTCTAGAAGAAGTAAACTCACGGCTCTTTTGGATGGCGATACTGCGCCGGATGGTTCATGCGGGGACGGAGACAGAAGACCTTTAGCGCTTCCGAAAAAAGTATTTCGTGATTCTCAGACTCTGTCTCGGTGTTGGTCGGAGGGGAAAAGTCTTTCAGGGTCAGAGTCGTCACGTGACTCAGACGCTGTAACACTTTCGGCCACGGTGTACATTTTGCGTCAACGCATTGCGCACTTCCTGCGGGCTTGGTCAACATGAGGTCAGAGGTTGTCTCGAGGTCAGAGGTCAACTCAAGGTCAGAGATCAACTCGAGGTCAGAGGTCAACTCAAGGTCAGCTGTGACTCACTGGAAGAACTTGAAGGCTCTGACGGTGAATCCACTGGAGCAGAAAAGATCCTTCAACACGTCCTCACTGACCGAAGAGCTGCAACACAAACAGACAACATTCACACCTGAAACATCAAACAGACAAAACATCAAACATGACCAGAACAGACAACATTCACACCTGAAACATCAAACAGACAAAACATCAAACATGACCAGAACAGACAACATTCACACCTGAAACATCAAACATGACAATATTTTTTATAAAACAGGTTAAAGTGAATGAAATAATATCTTTTTTTTTGACAGGTTGAAGTGGGTGAAATAAATTACGGGATGTTGGAGAGGTGCAGTGTTGCCGACGGAGGGAAGATGTTGTTGAAATTTTTGGATCCGGGTTTCTTGAAGCGGTGGAGGGCGGAGCCCGAGAAGTCCCGAGTCAGTGCCTGCTCCTCTTGCCCCGCCCCCCCACGCGGGAGCTGCACTACCGGGTGTTTGGACAGCATCACCCGAATCACGTTACCATGGAGACGCTGCCCGTTCAGGTGACTCATGGCTGTGATGGACAGAAAATAAAAACAGTAATTAAAAAAAAGATTCTTTCCAAAACAAATGAACAAAGAATCAGCAAAAAGGAAAAAAATGCAACACATAAAAACTTAGATTTTTACTTTAACTGAACATTAAACACTTTAACAGAAGTGCAATAAAAAAATAACCACAAACTTTACTCAAAGACTTTTTCTCTACAGCCAGCAGAAAAATTCATCCGTTGTTTTTCAGTCCAGCTGAGACGATTAATGTGATGAAATCAAACGGAAACATTTTCGGTTTCAGCAGACAGAAATGATAAAGTGTGTCGCACCCAGCTGAGCCTGAGTGGCGTCGCTCATCTGAACGAGAGCGTTTTCCTTTTTATTGAAGAGGATTTTCACTCGCTGAACGTCCCCGTAAACCCCTGAAAACACACACAAACACACACAGCTGACAGCATGTTCACATCAACCCGAAAAACCTGCAGCCGAAAACATCAGCCGCCGACCGGACGCCAGCAGAGAAGCGTGCATCTGACGATTCACGCTTCTTCAGGCCTGGTTTTCTTAAAAAAATGCCCGTTCCTTTTCGGCTTTTAACAGTTATGATGATTTGTTTTCCTTTGCGATATTTTGTGAATTTAAAAAGTTTTGTGGAATTTTTTTCTTTTGAAATTTGAGGCAGATTTATTTCCAAAACTTTTTGTCAATTTTCTTTTTATTTAAATTTTTTTTGTAATTTTCTTCCCTTTAAAAGACGTTGTATGATTTTTTTTCTTTTAGAATTTACCTCTAAATTTTTGGGGGATTTTTAAAAACTTTTGATTTTTTTCATTTTAACTTTTTTTGTGATTTATGAAAACAATTGGTCCTTGAAGTTTTGACAATTTTGTCCTTTAACAGTTTTGGTGATTTATTTTGTCTGTTGACTTTTATCTTTCAAAAGTTTCAGTAATTAAAAAAAATAAAAGGCGATGTGTTTTCTTTTTTTTAAAAAAAATGCAATTAATTTTCTTTAATATGCTTTGGTGATTAAAAAAGGTGATTTTGTGATTCTGTAAATAAAAACCACCCGCCAGCCTGCCAAAATGACCCAATTTAAAATGTAAATGTAAATAATCATGTGAATTATTAGATTTCAGACTGTCCTTGAACACATCACGTGGGATGACCACTTCATGCGTCATTCAGGAAGACTCAACCAAAAATATCTGCATCTTTGGGGAGGGTAAAAAAAATAAAAATAAAAAAACAAAACATCCACCCCTCTTCTGATAAATAAAGAACAGTCCCTTAGGCCTGCTGTTATATTTAGAGGAGTGATGACACCTCTGCTTTTCTTCATTCAGCAGCTGACTGACTGTTTTATGTCACATGCTGATTATTTTCTATCATCACTTTTTATTTTGTTTATTTTTCTTAAATGTTGAAAGTTGAGCAGAGTCTGAAAATAATAATAAAATAATAACAATAATAATAATGATAATTATGACGATGATAATAATAATAATAATAATAATAATAATGATGAT
>NC_142195.1:30766841-30769341 GCF_026936395.1 Plectropomus leopardus
AATTTTAATCCGTCACTGAAATAAAAATACTTCAAAGTCAAGAAATTATAGAGGCTGATAATTTGTTAAATTCTGTAGAAATGTTATTTAAACAATTCTACAATTCTACAGTTTCATTTAGCAGACGCTTTTATCCAAAGCGACGTACAACACAAGCAAGAATTTAGACTTAAGGAAAAAACCCTTAGCAAGTGCAAAAAGTTCTTCAGGTGTGATTGGTCACAGGTATTGCCGTCTAGTGGCAGAAGAAGTGCCGCACAGCCCCCCCCCCCACCTTTTTTTTTTAAACCAAAGTAATAACCAGTAGCGATCTCAGCATCTGAGATTCAACAATCTCAGTATCACTACTTACGATGACAGTCAACATACAACATCACACAACTTTGTCAGTGCTAGATAATCATTAGGTGCTGGGTTTTGGACCTTCTGACTTAATCTACCCCAAAGGGCAAAGAGGAGAAGAGTCGGGTTAAGTGCCGAGGTGTTCTCGGAACAAATGAGTTTTCAATTGTCTCTTTAAAGTAGAAAGGGACTCAGCAGATCGCACAGAGTTTGGAAGTTTGTTCCACCATTTGGGAACAACAGAAGAGAAGAGTCTGGCTAGAGATTTAGAGCCGTGCTGGGCTGGAAGCACCGGGCGTCTTTCGCATGCAGAGCGTAGTGGGCGAGAAGGAGAGTAGACCTGGATCGGGGATTCCAGGTAGGCTGGAGCAGTTCTTGTGATTGTTTTGTAAGCCAAGAGAAGTGCTTTGAATTTGATCCTGGCTGCCACTGGAAGCCAGTGAAGAGAAATTAGCAGCGGGGTGACATGTGCTGTTTTGGGCTGGTTGAAGACCAGACGTGCTGCTGCATTCTGGATCATCTGAAGAGGTTTAAATGAGCATGCAGGGAGGCCTGCCAGAAGAGAGTTGCAGTAGTCAATGCGTGAGATCACAAGAGCCTGAACCAGAAGCTGTGTGGCCCGTTGGGTCAGGAAGGGTCTGATCTTCCTGATGTTGTAGAGGGCATAACGGCAAGACCGAGAAACTGAGGCCACATGAACCTTAAAGGTCAGCTGGTCATCGATCATGACACCCAGGTTTCTGGCTGAGTTTGTGGGCACAAGTAGGCTCGAGTCTAGTTGGACACTGATCCGAGGCTGAGCAGATGGACAAGCTGGAAAGACCATGAGTTCGGTCTTAGACAGATTTAGCTGAAGGTGGCCTTCCTTCATCCATGTGGAGATATCAGCCAGACACGCTGATATCCGAGCTGAGACCGTTCTGTCATCAGGTGGAAAGGAGAGGAAGAGCTGAGTGTCATCAGCATAGCAGTGGTAGGGTTAGGGTTAGGGTTAGGGTTAGGGTTAGGGTTAGGGTAGGGTTAGGGTTAGGGTAACCGTGGGAGCGGATCACTGCACCGAGGGAGGTGGTGTACAGAGAGAAGAGTAGGGGACCAAGCACCGACCCCTGAGGAACCCCTGTCGATAGGCCATGTGACCTAGACACCTCTCCTCGCCATGACACTCTGAAGGATCTGCCTGTGAGGTAGGACTTGAACCGCCATAGGACAGAACCTGAGATGCCGAGCTCAGAGAGTGTGGAGAGGAGGATTTGATGGTTCACCGTGTCAAAGGCAGCAGACAGGTCCAGCAGCAGTAGGACAGAGGATTGACCAGCAGCTCGAGCCAGTCTCAGTGACTCAGTGACTGACAGGAGTGCAGTCTCAGTGGAGTGGTCACACCTGAAGCCAGACTGAAAGGAGTCGAGTAGGTTGTTGTTCCGCAAGTGTTCAGAGACCTGGTTAAATACTGCACGCTCCAGTATTTCAACAGAAATGGTAGAAGTGAGACTGGCCTGTAGTTTTCAACCTGGGCGGGGTTGAGATTAGGCTTTTTGAGCAGTGGGGTGACACGGGCTTGCTTAAAAGTAGCAGGAAAAGTGCCAGTTTTTAGGGAGGAATTGACAATGTGTGTGACTGCAGGTTTGATCGTGGGCAGGATGGTCTGCAGGATGCGGGTGGGTATTGGATCGAGAGGACATGTTGTAGGTTTTGAGCTCAGAAGAAGTCTGGAGACCTCATCCTCGGTCAGAGGAGCAAAAGAGCAGAGTGAAGCGGCAGTAGTGGGTTTGAGCTGACTGGGCCGGTCAGGCTCAGAGAACTGGTTGCTGATTGCAGCCACCTTTTCAGTGAAAAAGGAGGCAAACATGTCTGGAGTCAGTGTAGGGGAAGGCTGAGCAGCTGGAGGAGAAAGCAAGGAGTTAAACACCATAAACAGTTTTCTGGAGTCAGTAGCAGCACAGATCTTGTTCTGATAGAAGGCTTTCTTAGCGGACTGAGGTAAAGGAAGCAAGTTTCTGTTTGTATGAGGACAAATCAGTGGGTTCTTGGGATTTACGCCACTTTCTTTCTGCTGCCCTGAGTCCAGTTCTTTGTTCTCTCAGGACTTCAGAGAGCCATGGACTTGGTTGTTTTTTCTTGGCTGGTTTGGACACCAGGGGGCAGAGTTTGTCCAGAGAGG
>NC_142195.1:30774341-30836841 GCF_026936395.1 Plectropomus leopardus
TAAACAAACAACGACAATCCTAACGATCCTATTGGACAACCGCGAGGGGGCTCGTCCGACTCACAGATGACGTCATCAACCAAACCCCCCGCGGCTATGCTAACAGCTAACAGCTAACAGTGAAGCGGCACGGCTTACGCACGCACACACAAACGCACGCACGCACACACACACACACACACACACACACACAAACGCACGCACACACACACAAACGCACGCACACACACACAAACGCACACACACACAGTGTTCAGTGTTCAGACTCAAAGTTCAGAAATGTGTTTTTGAATTTGATGATTTGGTCCGTCCGTCTGTGATTTTCGGTCATTTTTTATGTTTCTGTGTTTTTGTGATGAAATGTCGCGACCGTGAAAACGTCAGTTTTTCAAGTTCAGTCAGTGCTCCATGCCAACGCTCTTTTTGTTGTTTTTTTTTTGTCGGGGTCAAAGTTAACAATTCATATAAAAAAACAGAAAAGTTATTTAGCAATAAATAAAAAACACCTCTGATGTCATTGGCCGATCCGTTCAGTGTCAACTCGACTTTTAATGTCGTTCAAAGAAAAAGAATAAAGACTTTTGTGACTCGCGCTTCAGATCTATAATCTTCTGGAAATTGTTTCATAACTACGACTGTTTTGATTTTTTGGGTTTTTTTGCTACGAGACAAAAATCTCGTAATTATCACATTTTTGTTGAAATTCTGATTTTGTTTTCATAAAATCAATAATGTCGTAATTATGAGTTTGTGCTGAAGTATAATTTAAGGTTAATGATTTTATGACTGAAAAGGTTCCCACAAAGATTCATTTCTTGTAAACTTTCATAATCACGACATTTTTTGTCTCCTGGAGTTCGTTTGTATCCACAACACTCATCCGACCACTTTCATTATTATTTAACTACGAGACTTAAATCTTGAAATCGTCACATTTTTTAAAATATTAAGAGATTTCCTGGTGGACCAGAAGGGGCGGGGCTTCACCTGTTTGACCAATCAGTAACCGCCAGCCCTGTGAGCCAACCAATCACAGTCTGACCTGTGGATCAGCTGATGAGGCTGCGGGACCAGACCACGTCTGCATATTTTTTGTGAACGCTTCAAACAGTTGACAGAAGCTGTTTTTTTTCAGCTTTTTTGTCTTCTAGTTTTTTTTGGCCCAAAAATATCGATAAAAAAAACGTGAGGGGAATAACGTAAAACGATGATGACTGAAGCGAACGGCGGCTTCCTGTCTGAACTCTGCTCACGTCTCTGATTCAGTCACAGTTTGTTTACTCTCTTTATTATTAAAGTGTCAGGAGCCAATCAGGACAGAGGACCGAGACTGCCCTCTCCTGATTGGTCCATCGAAGATCAGACGATTCAGTGCGATGTATCACTCCCTCCTGATTTCTTTTCCTCCTTTTTTTGTTTTTTTCATCCTTCATTCCTGCGCTCTCATTGGCTTGTTCTGGCGTCGTTCAGTTTTAGCACCAAAGAAACATAAATAGTTAAAAACACACACACACACACACACACACACACACACACACACTTAAACAAACACACTCTTCAGTTCTTCTGATAAAAAAACAAAAACAAACATCAGTCTCTTTCTCTCCTCCCGGTCACCGCCATCATAATGAAGAGGAGGAGGGGGAAGGGGCGGCCGGTTGCCGTGGTAACTACACATCGAGGATCTCCTCGGCGGTGCCGCCGCAGCGCAGCCGGTAGCGTCCGGTCCTCCAGCTGATGGTGGGGTCCCACAGAGCCGACAGGAAGATCTGCACGGCCATCGACTCTCTGATGAACCACGCCACCGCAAAGTCCAGCTTCGAGAAGCACAGCGGGCCGCCCTGCACCGCCACGCCAGCCGTCAGCAGCAGCAGCAGCAACAACAACAACAACAACAACAACTTTTACAGGGTTCAGACATTTTTTCCAAAACTTTCCAGGACTTTGAGTCAGATTTTAAAGACCAAACATTCTCTGAAACGACCATCGATGCTCCTCATCGCTTCTTTTTCATTATTATAAAACAGCTTTTTAAATATATTTTATTTAAAAAATAATAAATTCAGATCTGAATATTTAAATGTAACTTAGGGACTGTTTGTTATTTATGAGAGGGGAGGGGGGTGTAAAAAAGGGGGGGCATGTGGGGGGACAGATGCTTTTATTTTGGCTTGAGGAGAGAAGCAGACAACTTTAAGTGTCTGTAGTTTGGATAAATGTTACGGAGGGTTTTTTGGTGAGTACATGCCCTCTACAGGCGTCTTATCTGAAACAAATTTGGCTTTTTTTCACTTCTTTCTACGTTTGAGTAAAATGACTTTATGTTTAGATTTTTAAAGAACTTTTTTGTACTATTTTAGGAGAAAACGTTTTGGCCATTTTTTCCGTCTTTTAAAAAATGTTGTTATTTTAAAATACAACAGTTTGTTTGTTGTTTTTTTTAATTTGTTTAAATTATTTCTCAACTTTTTAAAAGCCAAAATAAAGCTGTGTAAATATATGGTATCCAAACACAAATCCAAAACATAAAAATTTGATTTCTGACTGAACTGGAGGAGACCCTTTCAAAATAAAAGTCTGTGCTAACATCTCCGTCTGAATCTGATTTCAGTGAACAGAATCAATATTTCAGTTCGAAATTTGATTACTAAAAAACTATAATTATGCTGAATGTGCATACCTGAACTCCGGTCAGCTGGATGTAGTCAGATATAAACCAGGCGAGACAGTGACACATGAAGAAGACCATCATGTCCCACCTGAAACACGTCACACCTTTACGTTTTAATCAACTGACACACACATCACATTATAATGCATTTTATAAACAGTTCAACAAAAAATAATAAATGACATAAAGACAAAATGTGACTTTTCACGTGCACAGAAAATCGTCTGAAAAAACTCTGATGACTATATATATATAAATACACACACACACGCACACACACACGTACACGTCTACATTGGCTGCCCACCTGAACATGTAATGAGCAGCCCAGCCAATGATGAGGCTCGCCAGGAAGCACTCGGAGACGGGCTCCAGCACCGTGCCAGGAAGCATGTTGATCCGCAGCTTCGTCCACCTGAACACACACACACACACACACACACACACACACACACACACACACACACACACACACACAGAACATTGTTAAATGAAGATTTGTATAATATAACATAATATAATGTAATATAATAATAATAAGTGTCGTTAATAAAATACAACTTAATACAACATAACATTGTTAAATGTAGATTTATAATGTAATCAGAATGAAAAGTAATAGAATATAATAAGTTTGACATAATATAATGAAATCATCAATTTAAAACATCACATAAATACATAATAGGTAAAAATTAAAGAAAACGTTTTTTTTCACGTGAACAATAAATTGGCCAATCAGATGAGGAGCAGTGAGGTCACCTGATCATGCGGGACTGGAACTGGCCAATGGAGTACGACCCAGAGTTCTGCAGCGCCACCTGCGTCGCCATGGCGAACTTCCAGCCTCTGCGGAGACAGACGCAAATCAGTTAACAGTTTCATTTCCACACGACTCCACTGGCGATAATGCTAATGTGCTAACGTGCTAACCTGTCAGCGATGGCTTTGGCCATGAAGTAATCCTCGGCGATGTACTGAGCGAAGGCGACCAGACCGCCGGCCTGATCCAGCACGTCTTTCCTCATCAGACACGACATCCCCGTCACACACTTTATGCCCGTCACGTTAGCCGAGATGTAGGAGCGAGGGTGGGACGTCCCGAAATAAACCTGACAACAGGTTAGCATTATGTGGAAGTGAGGTTAGCATTAGCTATTGGAATGACAAAGATAGATTTAGCATTAGTTAGTACGACAGCTGGAAGTTATCATGTTAGCATCCAATACAAACGGAACTGTAATTAAATCAGAAAATACAGGTATTAGCATTGTTAGCACTGACAGCTATATAAAAAAAAAGCTTTTAAAACTCCATCTGTATCACATTAGCTTCAGAGGCTACTGCTAAATAGCATGACACGACATTAGCATCGTCCACGGCCACCACTAAAAGTTTCTATTGTGTCACAGCTGGAAACCAGTTAGCGGTGTTAGCACAACGTTAGCTTGTTGGCTTATTAGGCTTACCTGCTCCAGTGTGGCGGCGAAGCCTTGGCGGTCGGCAACATAAGGCAACCCATGGACCAATCCCACCTTCTCCGTCATCTGATTGGTCATATCTGTCAGGGTGTCGGGTTTCACTGGGCCACACACACACACACACACACACACAGAGTTAGCATTAGCATTGAAGCTTGTGTGTTGGAGATAAAGTGACTCCACTGACCTCTGATGCCGCTGTCACAGATCCAGACCAGGCCATATTTGGCTCCTTCGTACCCCGGCATCAGGTTGTTGATCTTGGGGTTAATTCCAACTTTCTTCCCCCCTGAAACCAAAAAACAACACACGCTAGAAGGACTAAAAACATAAGCTCCATGTCATTAGATGAAGCTGGTCACTACAAGAGAACAAAAGCACCGAATAACTCGTCGCCTAAACACAACATGAATAAATCAAACAATAAAACAAACAGCAGAAGTCTTTTCTCACCGATGAACAATCGAGCGTCTACGTTGGGATATTTGCCCAACAATTTTTTACAGACGTCAACAGCTGGATCATCTTGATCCTGAACGCACAGCAGGATCTCGTACTGCAGACAAAAGAACAAGTCACTTTGAAAATCCCTCACTGAAAAACTGGAAAAGTGGGATAGCAGAGGGGGCAGTGCGAAGTTAAGTCAGGCGGTGGGATGATAGTTGGAGCAGCGCGGAGGTAGTCGGGAAGTGAGAACGTAGTCGGGAGAGTCCGAAGGTAGTCAAACGAGTCCGAAGGTAGTCGGGTAGTGCGAAGGTAGTCGAAAGAGTCCGAAGGTAGTCGGGAGAGTCCGAAGGTAGTTGGGAAGTGCGAAGGTAGTCAGGGCGTAGGGATGGTAATCAGGTGGTGAGATGGCAGTTGTAGATGTGGGCAGTGGGGCGTATTTGGACGGCAGTCAAATGTTAGGATGGTAGTAGGCGTTTGTTAGCTGGGTGCGTTAGTTAAGGGTCACCTCGGGATAATCCAGTGTAAAAAATGTCTCCAGGTTGGAGATCAGGTTCGGGTCGACACCCTTCAACGGCTTCAGCAGAGAAACTCCCGCCAGCTGCACAAACTGCTGCTTGACCTCCGACCTTTTCTTGTGGAGGTGGAGACGCCTGAACGAGACAAAAAGGTCAGAGGTCAGAAACCAGATCAGAAGCGACTAACAGCCCTTTTCCACACATGTTGGTTTGGCTTGACTCGGCTTGACTTAGTGCGGCCCAAAGTGCCGATGAAAAGCCCGAAAACACAGGAAAACTACAGGAAAACACCAAACGCTCCTCCAACAAATGTTTTTCTTTTTCATCAAAACACATCAGACCTCTTTAGTCTGACTTTAGATGTTTTTAAACTGGTTCCCCGCTAGATTAATCTCATCTAAAGTTTAATTAATTTGTGATGTGTCAGTCACATATTTCAAGAGGTGATCAGGAGGACTAAAGCCATGTCCACACAGAGACGGAAACGATCGATTTCTTTTTCATTTTAAAAAAGTCTTCCGTAAACATGGAATTGTCTCAAGAAATGTGTGTCCACACAAAACCACAGAAAACGCTGTAGTATATATGCCAGGCCTGTAAGTGGCGCTGTAAGGCTGCCACAGAAATACACCAAAAACAGAGCATAGGACATGAAGCGTGTGCATGAAACTCATGCGATGTAAACAAACACACGAAGAAGAAGATGGCCGAAAATACGAATCGAGCTAGAAAGGAGACATTTGTGTGGCGCAGGAGATTTCGCTGTAAAAGCCATATCTCGCTCAGTAGCTTCTGCAGCGCCAACGCAACTCTGTAATCCGCCATTGTTGTCGTTGTTGTTGGCGGGGTTAGCGCATGCGGGTGAAGGGGGAGGTGGGGCTATGGCATCATCTGTCCAGGAAACATACGTATGGGTTGTAAACATGGAAACGCAAGAGCGGCGTCTCCAGATTTGTTCACTCTGGGACCCAGTTTAAAAAATAGTGTATCCAGGCTCCCAAAACGCCGGTTCAACGTGGACCAAATGTCCATACGATAAAAAACTTTTGTGGATACACCTAAACTCGTCTCCATATGGACATGGGCTAAAACATGAACAGAACTTTTCTCTCCCTGTGAACTCTGCAGCCTGAAACCCGAGCTCCTGCAGCTTCAGGTGATTTTTTTAGATTTGTGAATTTGGCACCTTTGAAGACTTTTTAAGGATCCGTGGAAACGTGGTTCAGTTTAGGGCTGCATACGTCTCTGCGCTCTCATTTCTAAAAGCCCATGATTCACTTGTGTCACCTCTACTAACGAAAACATGCCCACAGCCCGTGGGTTTGGAAAGCATGTTTTCTTTAAAGAATCTGGATATTTTTTTCCTCAAAACTTTTTTTTTTTGCAATTGACTTTTTAGAAAAATTGGATGATTTTTTAAAAATATTTTAATGGAGCTCTTTTATTTAAAACATTTTGGCAATTAAATTTTTTTTGATGATTTCTGAAGAAACAACTTTTTAGAGAAAACATTATTTATTTTGTTTTATTTTTGTACAAACAAACAACATTTTGGAAATTTTCTTCCCAAAATGACCCCATTTATCACAGCTAGAAGCTGTAAAACAGAAATCATCTCTTTTCAATGTTATTTTTTATTTCCTACAGTCCAAGAACACACTAAGTCTCACTATTCAGGTTCGTGGAACAGACTTTCATAACTTTTACAAAATTTTCAGAGTATATTAAGCTTTTCAAAACGTTTCCAGGTCTGGAAATTGCTATCAACATATTCCATTACTCTTCCAGGTTTTCCACGGCCGTACGAATCTGGTGAAATTCATTCAAAACCTTGAAATGTGTGCGATTACGCAACACTACGGGTGTCAGAATAAAGCCGAGTTTAAGAGCGGCCCGTGCCACGTTAAGAGACGCTCTTTTCTTCTTCAGACCACGCGACAGAAACAGCCGCAGAGCGAAACTTTATTAAATCTCCGCGTTTTTAAAGGCGATTTGGCGTTAACAGAGGAAACGGGAAATTAGTACAGATGACACCACCGAACCGCGACGGAACAGAGTCCGACCGACGATCGGCGGGTTAAATAACCAGACTCCCGCCGGTTATATGAACTGGCCCCGCTGTGAGATTCTTAATGTTTTTATCAGAAATTCCTCCTGCGGGAGCGGAGCTACCTGCACGGCTAACCGGCTACCGGTTGACCAGGAAAACGCCCAACAGAAACCGCTCACACACGGAGGTTTTCCCGGCTGTCGGCGGTTCGGAGCCCCGGTGAGAGACGGAGCCGGCGTTATTTTAGTGTCTAATGTCCACAGAAACAAAGAAATAAGAGGAAACGGGCGCAGAGAGCGGCGCCGTTCGGCTAACGGAGCGCTAGCCGTTAGCCTAGCCGCGGAGCTTACACATAGATGATGGACATGAGGTGCATCAGCCACAGCACGAAGAACAGCAGGAAGCCGAACACGGCCAGGCCCTGCATGGCGAGCTCCAGCGCGGCCATGGCGCTCCGCCGGCCGGGGGCACTCCCGCTGACCGACCGGCCGACACGCTGCGACACAATCCGACTCCGGCCGGGACGAGCTCGGCTTGTTTCCGGGCGACGATCCGGCCTCCGGCTCACAGACAGCGGGGGGCGTTCGGGAACCAGTCCGGGGAAGGAGCTCCGGGAGCGGGGCACACACGGGGACCGGCCTCGGCCTGCTGGTGTGTCCGGGTCACGGTGCGAGCTTCACGGGTTTGACAGTCACCAGACCGTCCGACGGTCAGCTGACCACCGGGAGCGGGGAGGAGGGGAGGGGGGACGGACCGCTGGGTAGCAACAGCAGGCACGCCACTTCCGCTCAACTTCACAATAAAAGCTTTCTTTAAATTGAGTGGAAGTCAATTAACGTGAAAAAATTTAAAAACGTTTTCTTTATTTGTTTACCTTTTCAGGAGCAGAGTCACGTGTCAGCTGCGGTGGGCCATGACCAACAACAATGATAATGATAATAATAACAATAATAATAGTATAATTGTGGTGATAATAATGATGGAAATGACATCATCATCAGACATAACCATCAGATGTTACAGACAGAGTAACAGTCAGACGTGACAGACAGACATACAAATGTACAACCAGATTACAGTCAGAAGTTACAGTCAGACATTACAGTCAGATGTTACAGTCAGGAGTTACAGTCAGAAGTTACAGTCAGACGTACAGTCAGGAGTTACAGTCAGATGTTACAGTCAGGAGTTACAGTCAGGAGTTACAGTCAGACGTACAGTCAGGAGTTACAGTCAGAAGTTACAGTCAGACGTACAGTCAGGAGTTACAGTCAGATGTACAGTCAGATGTTACAGTCAGATGTTACAGTCAGGAGTTACAGTCAGATGTTACAGTCAGAAGTTACAGTCAGACGTACAGTCAGAAGTTACAGTCGGGAGTTACAGTCAGATGTTACAGTCAGGAGTTACAGTCAGATGTTACAGTCAAAAGTTACAGTCAGACGTACAGTCAGGAGTTACAGTCAGATGTACAGTCAGAAGTTACAGTCAGATGTTACAGTCAGAAGTTACAGTTAGGAGTTACAGTCAGAAGTTACAGTCAGAAGTTACAGTCAGACGTACAGTCAGAAGGTACAGTCGGAAGTTACAGTCGGGAGTTACAGTCAGATGTTACAGTCAGGAGTTACAGTCAGAAGTTACAGTCAGATGTTACAGTCAGAAGTTACAGTCAGAAGTTACAGTCGGGAGTTACAGTCAGATGTTACAGTCAGGAGTTACAGTCAGATGTACAGTCAGAAGTTACAGTCAGGAGTTACAGTCAGAAGTTACAGTCAGAAGTTACAGTCAGGAGTTACAGTCAGAAGTTACAGTCAGACGTACAGTCAGGAGTTACAGTCAGATGTTACAGTCAGGAGTTACAGTCAGATGTTACAGTCAAAAGTTACAGTCAGGAGTTACAGTCGGGAGTTATAGTCAGATGTAACAGTCAAAAGTTACAGTCAGAAGTTACAGTCAGGAGTTACAGTCAGGAGTTACAGTCAGATGTACAGTCAGAAGTTACAGTCAGATGTTACAGTCAGAAGTTACAGTCAGGAGTTACAGTCAGAAGTTACAGTCAGATGTTACAGTCAGAAGTTACAGTCAGACGTACAGTCAGGAGTTACAGTCGGGAGTTACAGTCAGATGTTACAGTCAGGAGTTACAGTCAGATGTTACAGTCAGATGTTACAGTCAAAAGTTACAGTCAGACGTACAGTCAGGAGTTACAGTCGGGAGTTACAGTCAGAAGTTACAGTCAGGAGTTACAGTCAGAAGTTACAGTCAGACGTACAGTCAGGAGTTACAGTCAAAAGTTACAGTCAGGAGTTACAGTCGGGAGTTATAGTCAGATGTTACAGTCAAAAGTTACAGTCAGACGTACAGTCAGAAGTTACAGTCTGACATTACAGTCAGAAGTTACAGTCAGACGCTGACTGTAGCTGATTGGCACCACAAACACAAACTGATGAATAAATTCATTCTTTTATTGATAATCATGCGTTCTCTGTGACCAGATCATGTTTATTGTGGGCGGACCACGAACACTCGGCGTTCTCCTTCCAGCTGGCCTCCTGCGTGTCGTACACTTCCTGTTGATTAATAATCAATAACACAGTGATCAGTACTAATCATCATCATGATCAGGAGTCAGTGTTGACTCTTCTGCTCTCTTACCTTCTTCCAGATGGGGACGTTGGCCTTTAGCTCGGTGATGCAGTGCTGGATCGCCTGCTGCCCGTCATGGCGGTGAGGAGACGAGATCGCCATGACGACACTGGCCTCGCCCACCGCTACCCACCTGAGAGAGGAAGTTCACAGGTGATTCACACTTTCTGCACCTGATCCGCCAATCACTGAGCCTCGTCACAGCTGATCCGCCATATAATAATAGAATGTATTGATAGTATGGGAAGATGTTTTGATAAATGTTGATAAATCGACTGACGGATGCATTGGCAGATGTATTGATTGACGTCTTGATGGATGTATTGACAGATTTATTGACGGATGTTTTGGTAGATGTATGGATCGATGTATTGGTCTGACCCCAGCCGGTGGTGAACACAGACGTGCGTCACGGTTGGCCAGCGCTCTCTGATGTCGGCACACAGCTTCCTGAACTCTGATTGGGCCATGAGCTCGTACGCCTCGTACTCCAGACCAATCACCTTCCTGCCGCCGTCCTCGTCCGCTCGGGTCGTTCCTGCACACAAGAAAACGTTTATTAAAGTCTTTCTACATTTAAAATAAGTGTTTGTAGTTCTGACAGATGTGTTTCTGCTGCTGTTAATAAATAAAATATGAACCTATGAAAACTGAAATGGCTCCACAGGAAGAGCTGCCGACCACGTCCACCACTTCCTGCACAGACAGCCAATCACGGCTCAGCTTGAAGACGTCTCTGCGCTCCTCCGACTCGGCCATCTGAGACAAAACACCAGACCACCAAAAATTTTGATCATGTTTTTTTCTTACCTTTTTTTTGGGCAAGCTACTCTTTCTTCAAGAAATGATTTAATTATTGATTTGGCTTTATTTGGTTTTTAAATCTTTTTTTGCCATTTCTTTCTTTCTTCTTTTTTTCTTTTTTTTAATTTTACACCATTTATCAGCCAGAAACTGTAAAAACAGAAATTATTGCTGGATATTTAAACAATCTACAGTTTGTGGACGTTTATGGCCGCTCGTCTTCTTTGAGTTAGCTGCTAACTGTAAACAACTTTTTTTTTGGTTTTTAATTTCGATTCTTTTTTGGGCTTTTTTGCCCTTGTTTTATAGGGTTAGCAGGACAGCAGCAGGACGGTGGTGTCTGTCTCCTGAGGACAGAGACTCTGAGGACGTCCACTCACCTCTGTCTTTATCCTCCGCTGAGCGGCGGCACCACGGCGACCTCGTCCCCGTCTCCCAGAGTCACCACTTGGTCGCCGATGGCAACGTACTGCTGACGCACCGCCAACACCACCTGATCCTGCAGGACGGCCAGTCTGCACACACACACACACACACACACACACACACACACACACAGATGAAACATGTGACATTACAGCAGCTGTGAGGTTTTTTAACCGTTCGTGGGTCAGTCTGTGAGTGAGAGATCAGCTTCATCAGAGACGGACGGAGGAGATGAAAAGATAATTCCTCCGTCTGTCGGTGTGTTTGGAGAACAGAAAACGTGAACCCTGATCTCAGATTTTGTTCTTCAGTTGGAATAAAAACGATAAAAGTCATCGTCACGATGAAGACGACGTCAGCGCATGAAGGTCGGATCTGAATTATTGTCTGTGTGAAGCGGCCCTTGTGGTGATGACGGCGAGCGCGTGGCGGTACCTCGGGTGTCGCTGTAGCAACAGCCTCCACAGATCGAGGCTGCTGATTGGCGTCGGCACGGCAACGATCTCCTCCTCCTTCACACCTGTCAGCTCCACGCTCTTAGCGAAGTACAACACACACACCTGAAGAAGAACAACACCGTTACACGTCACACACTCGTCTCTTCACTGCAAAGTCACGACTGTTTATTTTAAAGGTGTTTGTGACGCGACACGCTGAACGTTGATCCACATTAAACCTGGATCGTCATCACTTTTCTCCTGCTGTTTTTAGAAACGCCTTCACGAGTATTTACGCCTTCGAAATCTCAGCCCATTGTTTTTTTGTTTTTTTTAATGTGTAAAAAAGGTAGTGAGCAACTTGACAAGAACTGTTCTGTAAATTTAGCAGCTTTGCAAAATGAGTTTTTAAAAAGAAAGAAGGTAAATTCTACAGTTTTCAATTGTATTTTGACATTATAAAATTACATTTTGTCATTATATCACCATTTCTTTTAAATTAGATTACGTTATACAATATTATCGCATTATACAACTATGTTACCATTTTTAAAATTATATTATAACATACAACTTCATTACACGATGAAGGGCTTGGCGATATGGAAAAAAGTCTGATCACGATAATTTTTTCATATCAGTCGATATCGATATTTATCTCGATAAACATCAAATCAGCATTTCTGTGGAGCTTAAAGGTTCCTTTGACTCCTCAGTGAGATATGAAGATATCAGAACCAGTGATCACGATAACGATTATTTCAACAGATAAACCGATAAACCGATAACTTCAGCTCCTCAGATACCGATAACCGTAACTTCTTTTGTGTTTTTCATCACCTGAGGGTCTGAAAGGCTGAGATGTGCTGAGCACAGATTCATTTAATTTGTGCTTTTTCACATGTCCTCATATCCTCTCATCATTCTACAATTCTACAATTCTACAGTTTCATTTAGCAGACGCTTTTATCCAAAGCGACGTACAACACAAGCAAGAATTTAGACTTAAGGAAAAAACCCTTAGTAAGTGCAAAAAGTGCTTCAGGTATGATTGGTCACAGGTATTGCCGTCTAGTGGCAGAAGAAGTGCCGCACAGCCGCCCCCCTCCCGTTTTTGTTTTTTTTTTGTTTGTTTTTTTAAACCAAAGTAATAACCAGTAGCGATCTCAGCATCTGAGATTCAACAATCTCAGTATCACTACTTACGATGACAGTCAACATACAACATCACACAACTTTGTCAGTGCTAGATAATCATTAGGTGCTGGGTTTTGGACCTTCTGACTTAATTTACCCCAAAGGGAAAAGAGGAGAAGAGTCGGGTTAAGTGCCGAGGTGTTCTCGGAACAAATGAGTTTTCAATTGTCTCTTTAAAGTAGAAAGGGACTCAGCAGATCGCACAGAGTTTGGAAGTTTGTTCCACCATTTGGGAACAACAGAAGAGAAGAGTCTGGCGAGAGATTTAGAGCCGTGCTGGGCTGGAAGCACCGGGCGTCTTTCGCATGCAGAGCGTAGTGGGCGAGAAGGAGAGTAGACCTGGATCGGGGATTCCAGGTAGGCTGGAACAGTTCTTGTGATTGTTTTGAAGCCAAGAGAAGTGCTTTGAATTTGATCCTGGCTGCCACTGGAAGCCAGTGAAGAGAAATTAGCAGCGGGGTGACATGTGCTGTTTTGGGCTGGTTGAAGACCAGACGTGCTGCTGCGTTCTGGATCATCTGAAGAGGTTTAAATGAGCATGCAGGGAGGCCTGCCAGAAGAGAGTTGCAGTAGTCAATGCGTGAGATCACAAGAGCCTGAACCAGAAGCTGTGTGGCCCGTTGGGTCAGGAAGGGTCTGATCTTCCTGATGTTGTAGAGGGCATAACGGCAAGACCGAGAAACTGAGGCCACATGAACCTTAAAGGTCAGCTGGTCATCGATCATGACACCCAGGTTTCTGGCTGAGTTTGTGGGCACAAGTAGGCTCGAGTCTAGTTGGACACTGATCCGAGGCTGAACAGATGGACAAGCTGGAAAGACCATGAGTTCAGTCTTAGACAGATTTAGCTGAAGGTGGCGTTCCTTCATCCATGTGGAGATATCAGCCAGACACGCTGATATCCGAGCTGAGACCGTTCTGTCATCAGGTGGAAAGGAGAGGAAGAGCTGAGTGTCATCAGCATAGCAGTGGTAGGAGAAACCGTGGGAGCGGATCACTGCACCGAGCGAGGTGGTGTACAGAGAGAAGAGTAGGGGACCAAGCACCGACCCCTGAGGAACCCCTGTCGATAGGCCATGTGACCTAGACACCTCTCCTCGCCATGACACTCTGAAGGATCTGCCTGTGAGGTAGGACTTGAACCACCATAGGACAGAACCTGAGATGCCGAGCTCAGAGAGTGTGGAGAGGAGGATTTGATGGTTCACCGTGTCAAAGGCAGCAGACAGGTCCAGCAGCAGTAGGACAGAGGATTGACCAGCAGCTCGAGCCAGTCTCAGTGACTCAGTGACTGACAGGAGTGCAGTCTCAGTGGAGTGGTCACACCTGAAGCCAGACTGAAAGGAGTCGAGTAGGCTGTTGTTCCGCAAGTGTTCAGAGACCTGGTTAAATACTGCCCGCTCCAGTATTTTCAACAGAAATGGTAGAAGTGAGACTGGCCTGTAGTTTTCAACCTGGGCGGGGTTGAGATCAGGCTTTTTGAGCAGTGGGGTGACACGGGCTTGCTTAAAAGTAGCAGGAAAAGTGCCAGTTTTTAGGGAGGAATTGACAATGTGTGTGACTGCAGGTTTGATCGTGGGCAGGATGGTCTGCAGGATGCGGGTGGGTATTGGATCGAGAGGACATGTTGTCCTCTCATTATGTCCTCTCATCATGTCCTCTAATCGTGTCCCCTCATCATGTCTTCTCATCATGTCCTCTAATCATGTCCCCGTCACACACACACAGAGTAGAAGGAGGGAGGGGGGAGACGGCGGAGACATTAGCAGAGAATGAGGACAGAGTGGACATTCAGAGACACCGATGGAGAATGAGGACAGAGTGGACATTCAGAGACACCGATGGAGAATGAGGACAGAGTGGACATTCAGAGACACCGATGGAGAATGAGGACAGAGTGGACATTCAGAGACACCGATGGAGAATGAGGACAGAGTGGACATTCAGAGACACCGATGGAGAATGAGGACAGAGTGGACATGGCTGGAATGCGTTCTATCGACTACGTCTCATATTTCAATGGAGGAAAAGTTATATTGCGATTGATATTGATATCGGTTTATCGCCCCGCCCTGACATGATGCAGTGATATTAGGATATATTGTTTTAAAAAGTTATTATTGCATTGTGCCATGATTAAAAAAACAAAAAAATATTATAATGTAATACGATTATAAATTTACCTTATACAATTATGTAAGTAGTTTTTTATTTATATTAGAAAATTACATTATGGACTTATAATTATTTAAAATTATAATATTATACATTTTTATTATTTCTTTATGCAAGGGAAGAGGAGACATATTTTCAGGTATTATTATTTAAGTCTGTGATAGTTTCCGATATTATACACTGCTCAAAAAAATAAAGGGAACACTTAAACAACACAGTGTAAGTCCAAGTCAATCACACTTCTGTGAAATCAAACTGTCCACTGAGGAAGCAACACTGATCGACAATCAACGTCACACGCTGTTGGAATAGACAACAGGTGGAAATTATAGGCAATTAGCAAGACACCCCCAGTAAAGGAGTGTTTCTGCAGGTGGTGACCACAGACCACGTCTCAGCTGTCTGGCTGATGTTTTGGTCACTTTTGAATGCTGGCGGTGCTTTCACTCTGGTGGTAGCATGAGACGGAGTCTCCAACCCACACAGGTGGCTCAGGTAGTGCAGCTCATCCATCAATGCGAGCTGTGGCAAGAAGGTTTGCTGTGTCTGTCAGCGTAGTGTCCGGAGCACGGAGGCGCTACCAGGAGACAGGCCAGTACATCAGGGGACGTGGAGGAGGCCGTAGGAGGGCAACAACCCAGCAGCAGGACCGCTACCTCTTCCTTTGTGCAAGGAGGAACAGGAGGAGCACTGCCAGAGCCCTGCAAAATGACCTCCGGCAGGCCACAAATGTGCACGTGTCTGCTCAAACGGTCAGAAACAGACTCCACGAGGGTGGTATGAGGGCCCGACGTGCACAGGTGGGGGTTGTGCTTACAGCCCGGCACCGTGCGGGACATTTGGCATTTGCCAGAGAACACCAAGATTGGCAAATTCGCCACTGGCGCCCTGTGCTCTTCACAGATGAAAGCAGGTTCACACTGAGCACGTGTGACAGACGTGACAGAGTCTGGAGACGCCGGTGAGAACGTTCTGCTGCCTGCAGCATCCTCCAGCACGACCGGTTTGGCAGTGGGTCAGTAATGGTGTGGGGTGGCATTTCTTTGGGGGGGCCGCACAGCCCTCCATGTCCTCGCCAGAGGTAGCCTGACTGCCATTAGGTACCGAGATGAGATCCTCAGACCCCTTGTGAGACCATATGCTGGCGCGGTTGGCCCTGGGTTCCTCCTAATGCAAGACAATGCTAGAGATCACGTGGCTGCAGTGTGTCAGCAGTTCCTGCAAGACAAAGGCACCGATGCTATGGACTGGCCCGGCCGTTCCCCAGACCTGAATCCAATTGAGCACGTCTGGGACATCATGTCTCGCTCCATCCACCAACGCCACGTCGCACCACAGGGTGTCCAGGAGTTGGCGGATGCTTTAGTCCAGGTCTGGGAGGAGATCCCTCAGGAGACCAACCGCCACCTCACCAGGAGCATGCCCAGGCGTTGTAGGGAGGTCATACAGGCACGTGGAGGCCACACACACTACTGAGCCGCATTTTGACTTGTTTTAACATTACATCAAAGCTGGATCAGCCTGTAGTGTGTTTTTCCACTTTAATTTTGAGTGTGACTCCAAATCCAGACCTCCATGGGTTAACAAATTTGATTTCCGTTGATAATTTTTGTGTGATTTTGATGTCAGCACATTCAACTATGTAAAGAACAAAGTATTTTATAAGAATATTTCATTCATTCAGATCTAGGATGTGTTATTTTAGTGTTCCCTTTATTTTTTTGAGCAGTGTATTATAGTCGGATATTTTGACGCCTCCTCGTGTCTCTCACGAGGGACGGACTTCGTGTCCTCTGGGTCAGCCAGGATCAGCTGCAGCGAATCTCCACATGAAAGTCTTTAAATTTAAACTTTTCCTCCTTTAACAGGTATTATTCAGATTAAACATGTAAAACATAATTCATCGTCACCGTGACTTTAATTCGGCGTTGACTCGGCTGATCGACACGCACGCGCGCACACTTTTTAAGGGTTAATTTGTCTCTAGCTAGACGCTGTGTGACGCGCAGCGCGGACTTAACTTCAGAGGAAATGCAAACGGAGTCTGGTGTCTGCGTCTCAAAGTGTATTTACAGCGCAACTCACGTGCACACTCATGAAGAAGTCTGCAGCTCGTGCACATCTGAGGAAACTTTACTGAAGCTTTTCCCCAAAACTGCTGCTGTTTACAGATGACGTCACTTCCTGCATCGGTTTCTTCTTCTCCTTTGGTTTTACACGGCAGCCGAAATGTTTCATTAGCGCCACCTGCTGGAGTCAAACCACACTCTCACTGTGGGTCGATTTAGGGACTGTTCTGTAGTTATCAGCAGGGGGACGGACTCATGGAAAAGTCATGAATCTGCCTCCATCATCAATGAGCTGTTAGATGTTAAAAACCGACAAAAAGACAACAAGAAAAAAAAACACTATTTTTAAAAAGACAATTAATCACCAAATTATGTAAAGAATAAAAAAGCACATCATTTTCCAAAGAAGAGGCCACACACACACACACACACACACACACACACACACACACACACACACACACACACACACACACACACACACACACACAAAAACCCATATCAACACAAAAAATCACCAAAACATTTTTAAGGAATAAACTGCCCAAAAGGATTGAAGAAAAGAAATGCCAAAATTGTAAATGAGACTGAGAATAAAGTTGTTTTTGATAAAATATCTTTTTTTAAAGTTCAGATTTATCTTGTTTTTCCTTCTCACAGAAGCGATAGTCCCACATAATGTGCTCAAGGACCGGCAAACATTTACAATCCTACGATAATGTTTTCTTTTTGCATTTTCTGGCTGTAACAAATTTTTGTCATTTTTGTCATTTTTGTAATTTTTAAAGAAAACGTGACAGACGTTTAAAGTCGTACGCCCCTCCCCGAAAGTCAAGATAACAAACATAAATCTCTCCTCAGTGCAGAGAAAATGGCACATGCCTCACACTTTTTCAAATGGACCTTTATGCCAAATTTGAGGAAAATCCCTTAAAGGTTTTTATGAGATAAGAATAAGACGGACAGACGGAAAACATCAAATGTTGAAAAGCACGGCAGCACCATCCAGAGAATCAGAGCTTTGACTTTATTAAATCCGTTTGATTACAGCTCTTTAAACCACTCTTCGTCTTGGTCCATAAGCTCACGAGCTTCAGTTAGTTTTGTGCTCCTCTTCTCCTCTTCATTTTGGACCCATGTTAATTTAACAACACCAGAGTGAAGCAATAGAAATGAAGCTGCTGATGTTTTTAACATGTCGCCATGGTTACTGGATGTGTCACCAGACAAGAAGTCACATGACATCACTCAGTGGAAACACAGTCAGCTCCACGTTCAGTTTTATACACATTTACTAAATATCAATAATTTACATTTATCAACAATTTACATAAATCTGTGATGAAAAGCTAAATTTAAAATGAGACTGCAGATCTGGTGATAAATGCTGACATGACTGAACGATGCTTTTCCTCAAACTGCAGTTCGTATCTTTAACGTTCTCTAAACACTTCGAGTTTCGTCTTCAGCCGATCGCACTCCGTGACGACCTTCTGACACTGATCAGCTGCTTTGAGGATGGACTCGATTAACTTCTCATCGTCTTCAGTGCTCGCTGTCACTCTGATGAGTCTCAAAATTAACCCCCACATGTTCGCCATAAAACTGCACACTAATATGAAGACAGTCCGGACCTCTTTGGTTCTTCTTGCCAGCTCGGACACTCGATCCAGAATCCACCCAAACTCCTCCACGTCTAACTTCACCCGTTTGGCCTGACTTCCAATCGATCGTTCCTCCAGCTCTTCACACATCTCGCTTATTTCGGTCACTTTGCTCTTCAGCGGCTCAACGAGTTCCATGAAGCGTTTCCCGAGCCTCTCTACTTTTTCTACAGTCCCTTTCTCTTTTATCATTTTTACGATATTGGCACCAACAACAACAGCAGCTCCTCCTTCTGCAGCGAGCAGGCTCAGCCCTCCTGTGAACGGAGCAGCAACCAGGGAGCCGACCGCGACTACAGCTCCGACTGTTCGGGCTGTGTCTGTCTCCCGCTGCATCCTTCTCACATCATCGGCGACCTTCTCAAACTCTCTCACGATCGAGAGCATATCTTGTTTGCTGCTGGTAAACTTGTGGATGAATGAAGCTGCGCCGTCATCGAGTTTGTTAATTAATTCAGAAAAAGAAGCAGGCGAGGACATGCTATGTCGTCTTTTTCTTGAGGCCATGATCAGCAGCTTCCTGCAGACTGAACGTGCTCACAGTCTGTTGTTGTTGTTGTTGTTGTTGTTGTTGTTGTTGTTGACAGTTTGAGTGTCTGTGATCAGCTAATCAGGAGGACTCTGTGGAGACAGGAACAGACACAGATCCTCAGAGGAAACCCACACAGGTGCTCTCACTTATTTTTGATAAAGCTCACAGTTAGGACCGGCTCAGGCTTATTTTTGGACCAGCCCCTAGTGAGACTGGTATAGGTCTAGTCAGCCGGGGAACTTTCCTTATAGTCAGGGCTGGCTCAAGCTAAAGTATTAAAAGTAAAAGCACCAAATCCATTTAAAAATCCATTGAAAAGTGGGTTTGCATGTCAGTTTCCAGGCCAACAGCTCATCTATGAAAATGAGAAAATTAATACATATTTAAAATGATGTTACAATATCATCATTTTTTAACACCTTTTTTCCAGGACAATTCCCTGTTGTCTTGTTTCGTTCTGTATTTAACTTTTTTAAAAATCGGATTTTAAGGTAATCTTTTTGTACTTTTTAATAACGTCTTGCTGATTTTTGGGTACTTGCTCGGTTGCTCATTGTTATCTTGCCCGGTTTTTGTAGGAAGACTCAAAGGTTGTTAAACATCATGTGCAGATCACAGGCCGTATGTACCATGGATCTATTATAAGTAGATATCGGGTATATACAGGATACACCTGAGTCCGTCAGAGCACGCGGATCTTTAACCCTTTCCTGATTTCTGTTTGATTACTGGGCTGAAATGTTCGCGTACTCACCGGAGCAGCAGCAGTCTGTTGGTTTTACTTTCACTTTCACTGAAATCACGTAATCACAGGAGCCAATCAAACTGCAGCAAAGATTCATTTTTTTATTTTTATTTTATTCAAGCCTTTGAAATCTGCAATAAGACTCGTTTCACAAGTATTTTCACATTTGAAGCCAAAGCAAACCGCTTTGATTTCTCCCCTCAAAAACACGAAATGTACACAAATATCCCAAACACTGTAGGATTTCGTAGATATATATAAAGATAAACACATAATTAAAAATACCCGGGAAAAAATCTAGAAAACTATACTTAATATTATCATGATCACATATTAAAATTATGCCACAGTACTTTTTCAGGTCATTTCCTTGTGTGTTTTTGCTTCTTCTTTTTTTCATTTGTTGCTAATTTTCAGGTAATTTCTGAGGCTACTTTTACTAATTTCTTGCTGTTTTTTTGAGTTGCTCATTACCTTGATTTCTTCCAAAATATGGGAGGAAGGCACATTACTGAAAGCTTCATTATAAATGTATTTTTACTCTGCACAGGCTGACAGGCTGAATTCATCCAGCTGACAAAAAAAAACACCTGAAGACAGGAGAGGTCAGAGGTCAGAATATGACCTTAAAAAGGCAACTCAGTTCATCTCTGCAGAGGAAATCCTCTCAACACAGAAACAATATTTAGTCATGTTTATCTTTATGTGTTTATTGTATAAAGTTACTTTGATTTTCAGATCATATGACCTTTGCTGTTTTCACAGTGCAGAACAAATATCTGACAAAGACACTGATGACGGCGTCTGTTTCAGTGTTTTTACCGCTTTCATGAAATGTTTCATTCTTCAGTCTGTTTTAAGCTTCTTTATCTGCTGGTTTGAGTCTTTAAGCCTAAAAAACAGGAACAGACTGGGACACACTGTGAAGAAGTCTGAACGAGCCAGAGCCTCGAAGACAGCTCAGTTCATCCTGCCAACTGTAGTCGCCCTCCGTCTGAACCTCACAGCTCCTGCTGATTGTAGCCCTCCGTCTGAACCTCACAGCTCCTGCTGATTGTAGTCCTCCGTCTGAACCTCACAGCTCCTGCTGATTGTAGTCCTCCGTCTGAACCTCACAGCTCCTGCTGATTGTAGCCCTCCGTCTGAACCTCACAGCTCCTGCTGATTGTAGTCCTCCGTCTGAACCTCACAGCTCCTGCTGATTGTAGTCCTCCGTCTGAACCTCACAGCTCCTGCTGATTGTAGCCCTCCGTCTGAACCTCACAGCTCCTGCTGATTGTAGTCCTCCGTCTGAACCTCACAGCTCCTGCTGATTGTAGCCCTCCGTCTGAACCTCACAGCTCCTGCTGATTGTAGTCCTCCGTCTGAACCTCACAGCTCCTGCTGATTGTAGTCCTCCGTCTGAACCTCACAGCTCCTGCTGATTGTAGTCCTCCGTCTGAACCTCACAGCTCCTGCTGATTGTAGTCCTCCGTCTGAACCTCACAGCTCCTGCTGATTGTAGTCCTCTGTCTGAACCTCACAGCTCCTGCTGATTGTAGTCCTCTGTCCAAACATCGCAGCTCCTGCCGACTGCAGTCGCAGATACTTGTTGCTGAGGTGGAGGACGATGAGACACGAGTCCTCGTCCGTCCCTGCTACCGTTGGCCCCATAAACAGCATAATGTAACTCCCGTTAGTGTGTTTTGTTTTATTGTGTGTTGTGTAAATTTGACTGTCCTTGTCCCCGTCCTCATTCTGCCTGCTGCAAAACGAATTGACCTTCGGGGATAACAAAGTTTACCTTGACCATTTTAACGGGAAAATGCTTTTTTCTTCATAAATCAATGCGTTTTGTTTATATATTCGTTGGTTTATAATGTTGTATCATAATTTGCATTTCTTAGTGTGACTGTTTAAAGAGTTAATCTCACACATCAGAGACCGAGCGACGTTCAGGCAGTTTTTAACACGTAAACTGTCCAAAACAACTAAAGTATCCGAAAAAAACACAAGGCAAAGCGCACACACACATTTAACATGACAAAAGGTGTAGTTGTAAACATGTAGAAACTCTCTGATGTATAAATTATCAACAATTAGCCAACAAGACTGAAAATTAAATAATTTATTTTGTATTAAAATCAGAAATCTGCCTCTTAACAAACATCCATTCATTGAAATAAAAATACAATTTTTAAAAATAATTTTAAGCTTTAAATACTTCATATGTTTCGTTAATATATCTGTTCACAGAAAATAAAAAAATCTGAATTAAAATTTAAAAAAATCAGTAGATTAATTTCCCCCAAAATGTTTCTTTCACAGCAAAACCTGAAAATTACAAAAAATGAAAGAAAAAACATTCACTGTTGAAACAATCTGTGCTTTTAGAAAACATTCATCAATAATCTGATCACAACACGCCGAATAACATCAATCACGCCGGTTTACCCACAATTCCACAGTCTCATAACACACACACACACACACACACACACACACACACACACACACACACACACACACACACATTCAGTGAACAGCTGACAGCTGGTTTGGTCCCTTTTTGTTGCTGTAGTCGTTTAAATTAAAACTGTCAGTTTAATTTCAGTGTTTTTCTGTTTTGTTTTGTTTTTTAAATTAAAAATGACTTTGACCTTTGACACTGATTTCTGATTTCAACATTTTATTTTAATGTTAATTTGCTTTTAGTTTAATTTAATTTTCACAGACGGCATCCACTTTTTACCTCATTATTTCCAGGACTTTTCAATGACTATTCCAGGACTTTTAAAGACCAAACATTCTCGTCATCGCCCTCTCCTTCATTTCTATTTGTTTTATTTTTTTAAATAATGAGTTCAGGACAGAATAAGAACTGCATTCAAAATGTTTGTTTTCCTTTTTGTAAATTTTAAAGAAAAAATTGGCAATTTTTTTATTTAGGGGGATTTCTAAGGAAGTATTTTTGGCATTTTTTAAAGAAAATATTTTGGTGATTTTTTTGTTTTATTTTGGGGAACTTTGAAGAGAAAATTATAGTTGGCGATTTTTTAAATAAAAAACATTTTCGACATTTTTAAAATGAAAATCCCTAAACTGCTTTGATTTATCAGCCAGAAACTATAAAAACAGAAATTATTGTTGGATTTTCAAACTTGCGACGGTCCTTGAACTCATCTTTCAGTGTATAATTTGAAAATGCATTGACTTTTCCAGGTTTTTCAGGACCGTTTGAACGTTTTAAGTTTTGTGTGTTATTTTGTGTCAGATTTTGATGTTGAACGAACGCTCCTCCGTTTCGGTCACAAACCGACGACATTTCGGGTTTTAGCTCGTTTGTCAGTCGATCTCCACGCGGAAAGCGCTGATTTCCATCGGTGGAAGGCGAGCGATGCGCGGCGGCTGCTGTTGCCGGGCAGATTGGGGTTCGTCGTGGAGTCGCAGCAGAGTGAGAGCCGAACGCCGGACGGACCGAAACTGAAGAGGCGAGAAAAGATCGTCCAGATTCACCTGCAGACCAAAACACGGAAATCAGCTCCGAAAATAAAACACAGAAGAAGAAAAGTCTGAATCACAGACGAGATTTAAGAAGTCGTAAAAAAACCTTAAAATGACGGAACAAAGACGACACCGAAAAATAACTTTAAATCAAAGAAAAACTGAATTTAAACCTATAATTCGTTTTTTTTTCACTTTTTATCATTTTACATCTTAATTAAAAAAGAAAATCGTGAAATGTAAATAAAATAATAAAAATAAGAAATAATTAAAAATAATGTGTGTGTGTGTGCGTGCACCTCCTCGTGCGCGCTCCACGTGCACTGCAGTGGTGGTTCGGGGGCGGAGTTACAATCAAAGCCCTTCCTGTGGAGGAGGAGAGCCACTTCCTGTGATGGACTTTCTGCTTCCTGTTTACCACAAACACAAACAAACATTCCTCAGTTTCTCTTTTGATGTTTCAAAAGTTTAAAAACACGTGTTTTTGTTATTTTGTGACGTTTTGTGTTGTGTGTCAGAAAGAGACGACGAGTCAGAGACGTCCACTGAGGGGACCGCCGGCAGGACGGGCGGGACAGAGGGGACGCCAAAAAAAACAAAAACAAACACCTTAAAGGTGAAAAACGGCAAAAAATTCTCAAGAAAAATAGTTAGTCAAACTTTTTTGGCCTTTATTTCCAGGTGTGTTTCCAGGCCTTTATTTCCAGGTCTTTATTTCCAGGTGTTTCCAGGCCTTACCTGCACGTCCTCCAGTGTCCTCAGGTTCAGCAGGTGAACGTCACACGGCAGTGACGCGCTCAGCGGCTGGAAGGGGCGGAGCTTCGGCCCCTGGCTGTCGCCAAGGGCGAACATGGTGAATGGCGGGTGGCAGAGGGAGAGCGAGGTCAGGTGAGCGAGCAGTGACAGGTGTCCAACAGAGGCTCCTCCCACTTCCTGTTAGGAAACAAATAGATAAATAAAAATTACAAATAAATACATCAATGAAAATAATGGAAAAGTAAAATCAATAATGAAAGAAAAACTACATAAAGAAAAGAAACCAAAAAATATAAAGAGAAAAACATAAAAGCAAATAAGTAAACTAAAAAATATGAAATCTGTGAAGAAAATATTTAAAAAGTGCAGAAAAGAGAAAAAAGATCAGAAGTGAAAAAGATTACGTTTAGAGTCGACCTGATGACATCATCACACGTGTCAGCGGCTGAGCGATCGATTCATTCGTTGTGATGTCATCACCGAGCCCCTTCACCCCCCCCACCTGAGCCCTGCCTCACCTGAGCCCCGCCTCATGATCCTCCAGCAGCAGGTTGTAGAGACTCGCCGTCAGCTTGTTGTCGGTGACGCCCTGACCGAGGCCGCGGTTATCGTCCTGCTGCAGACGGCGCTCCAACACCACCTCAAGCTCACCTGCACATGACACACAGGTCAGAGGTCAGGGGTCACAGGTCACAGGTCACAGGTCTCACCTTTAAGCCATCAGAACGGACCGCAGACCGATTTGATGTGACGTTTTGACGGCTTATTTCCAAATTTTTTTGTTTTTTCTTTTAATAAATTGCCAATATTTTTCTGAAAGAAAAATCTGTTTAAAAAAATCACCAAAAAGTTTTGAAAGAAAAAGGTTTCAATGAAATTGCTAAAAACCTTTGACCTGCGTGAGTGTCCTAAAACCCTCCGGTCCAACAGAGGCTGACCGAAACGGTCTCCTCACCTGGTCTGAGGGACGCCACAGCCTGACTCTGAGCCGCCAGCAGAGACACGCGAGACGTGGCGTCCTGCAGGAACGCCGCCGAGCTCATCGGGTAAAAGTTGGCCTGCAGGGGGAGCTTCGACAGCGTCCGCCGCTGCTGCATCTGCACCCAAAATCAATAACTGATCAATACAGCACATCATCAGAGCTGTGACATCATCAGAGCTGTGACATCATCAGCGCTGACATCATCAGCGGTGACATCATCAGAGCTGTGACATCATCAGAGCTATGACATCATCAGAGCTATGACATCATCAGAGCTATGACATCATCAGCGCTATGACATCATCAGCGCTGTGACATCATCAGAGCTGTGCCATCATCAGCGCTGTGACATCATCAGCGCTGTGACATCATCAGAGCTGTGCCATCATCAGGGCAGTGACATCATCAGCGCTGACATCATCAGAGCTGTGACATCATCAGAGCTGTGACATCATCAGCGCTGACATCATCAGAGCTGTGACATCATCAGAGCTGTGACATCATCAGAACGTACCTGGAAACCGTTGAGGTCGGAGTAGAATCGGTTGCCGTTGGCGACATCGCTGATGAGCCGCATGGCGAGCTCGCGGTTGACCTCTGACCTGATGTCCACCATGTTGGAAATCTGCAGGGCTCTCCCAGCATGCCCTGGGGCACAGACAGGAAGTCAGTCACTGCTGACGTACATTTATACTTGTATACTTGTGTTTAGATACATTTATCTGATATTAGTACTCATGTTTAATTTCACTGAAGTATTCCTCTGTCTCCTTTAAGACTCTGAGACTTCTGAACCCTGAAACTAAACTTCCCCTCAGGGATCAATTAAGTATTTCTGATTCTGATTCTGGATCAATAGTCAATTAATCAATCAATCCTGATCACGAATCGTGGATCTGGATCGTAGATCTGGATTATGGATCTGGATTGTGGATCTGGATCGTGGATCATGGATCTGGATCGTAGATCTGGATTATGGATCCGGTTCATGGATCTGGATCATGGATCATGGATCTGGATCGTAGATCCGGATCGTGGATCTGGATCATGGATCTGGGGTTCTTACCGTCCAGGTGGAACAGTCGCACCGTGTGCGAGAAGTGCCGGAAACAGGAAGTGATGTCAGAGAACAGTGGACCTCTGGAGACCCGGACCAGGGGGGGCTCCGAGTACGAATATGGCTGCAGGGGGGGGGAGAGTTAGTCCTGGTCCGACAGCAGCATCTGCATCTGTTTTTTGTTCTAAATCTGGTTCTAGATTTGACTGTGGTTCTGGATGTGACTATGGTCGTGGGTTTAAATATGGTCCTGGTTCTAGATATGGTTCTAGTTATTATAGTAGTTCTGGTTCTGGTCTCACCTGGGCCCCCTCCTCCCCCGGCAGGAACAGGTAGGCTCCACTCTTGTCCCGGTTGGCTCCGGTTCTGGTTCCGTACCACAGAAACTGGACCTGGACCTGACGGGTCAGACCGGACCGCAGACGCAGCTTCTACATTTCAAAATAAAACGTTCCAGCTGAGTTATTGTGAGTATTAATCAATAAAATTTAAAAAACCCAAATCATCATTAACAATAGAAAAATAAATCATTAAATAAAAAAACATCATTAACAAATAAAAATAAATCAATAAATAAATTATCATTCTTAATTAATGTTATTAGTAAGTGAATATAAATGGAAATATAATAATGATCAGATAACAACATTTCTGTTGTTTTAATCCATCAGATAAACAAACTGATTAAATTATAATAATTTCATAACTTTAGTCATTTAAAAATAAAAGATTGCACAGTTTCTTTATCTATATATTTTATATTTCATATTTCAATACACATTTTTGAGTTTTGATTGATAAAACTCATCATGTTTCAATTTGTTGTGATTAAAAATGTTTGTTTGACAGTCTTTTAATTTGAAAGTCTGACCTGCAGCAGGCCTGTTTCCGGGGAGCTCCATATTTGGACATGTTTGTTGCTAAGTGACAGGGGGGCGTCGGCCTCAAGTCCTTGTGGGCGGGACACCTGGAAGTGCTGGGCCTGGATGGTTGGCGGGTCGCCGCGGCCACTGAAGGTGTACTGAACCTGGTGGGCGGAGCCAGCGGAGGCTTTGGTCACATGATACACGACGAGCGACAGAGGAGGAAGTTCAGCCAGGAAGTCAAGCTGACGGAGACAACGTAAAATATAAATATTATTATTCATAACAATAACAATGACACTGAGGAAAATAATAATCAAGTACTATAGGTATCATTTTTATTGTTGTTATTATCAATACTGCTATCATTATTAGTAGTAGCAGTATTAGTATTCACAATCAAAATATGTATAAATATAACAATAACAACAACAATAATAATAATAATAATAATAATAACAATTCTATTTACATAACTTGAGAAATGTGATCAAACTAAGAAGAGGAAATACATTACAAATATAATAATAATAACTGAAATGACTGAAGGGAAATCATGAAGTTGACTGAAGCGTTCTTCACCTGGAAGGAGTCTGCGGACGCTCGGCTCGGCTCCACCCACACCGCAGAGATCTGCGCTGCCATTGGTCGACCTGTTTCTGCGTCGACGACTTGAGCATCGGGACAGTCGACGACAACGCTGATGACGGACGAGCGGAGCTGCTCCGTCGGGTTAAAGACGATCAGAGACCTGAAACACAAACGGATCATCAAGACTTCACATTTCCTCGTTATGCACTGGTTATTAATTCGTTATTAACTGGTTATTAATTCGTTATTAACTGGTTATTAATTCGTTATGCACTGGTTATTAACTCGTGCTCTTGTATTTATTACACAGTAACCGCTGACGTGGCGCTGCTGTGACTCAGAGACAAAACTCACTGTGTCAATAAATCAATAAATCTGTAAAAATTAAAAATTCGACGCAGCAGATTCCTTTATTTTTTCTCACCAGCAGGTCGCTTACAGGTTTATTTAACTCAGTTTGTATATTTTTATGATTCTAAACTTTATGCACCAGTTTATAAACTGTACTGTTTTTACAACTTTCTATACATGGCACACTTTTATAAATATTTTACATGATTATGTTCAATAATGTCACATAATATACATGTTTTTAATTCAATTCAAGGAGGCTTTACTGGCATGACAAATCATTTTATTTTATTTTTATTACATTATTTCATTAAAATGTTATTATTTTTATATTGCTAAGACTTAAACACTACTTTTCTACATTGTTATGCAGCATAATGCACATTTTTATTTTTACATGTTTTACAGACTCAGAATTTTACACATATTTTTAAATATTTTACATCCTGCTGTCAAACGCTGCAGCATAATGTGTGTCGTTTATTTGTCTTTTTTAGTGATGCTTCACATCAGAGCGACTGTGACGTGTCGTGATTTCCATCAGAGGATCAATAAAGTATTTGTGAAGCCCCGCCCCCTCACCTGGGCTCCTGGCTGAGCGTGAGCGGCGTCTTCTGAGGCAGCGCGTCCTGCGCCGACATCACGTCGTCCTGAAACACACAAACGCTATTGATTATAAATCTTCACTTTTCATCAACTCACCTGCTGCGACGCTGCAGACTTTCAGACTGTTCGCTGGCATACCAACGAGACGTTTTTCAAGAAATATTTGGACTTTTTCTTCTTTTTTTGTAAAGAGAACATTTGGGATTTTTTTTCTTTATTTTATATTTTAAGCAGGATCCAAAGAACACATTTTGGTGATTCAAGATGTTTTCTTTAAACATTTGTGGTGATCTTTAAAGAAAAGATTTTGGCTATTAACATTTTTAATTTTTTTTTTCTCTAAAAATGTTTAAAGGTAACATTTTGGCTGTTACTGTTTTCTAATTTTTGGCAATTTTTCAATAAACACATTTTGACAAGTTTTTCTTATTTTAAAGTTTAAAGGTTAAAGTAAAAAGGTTTTCACATCAGACGCTGTTGATGTCTCTTTGAGCGTCTTCTTCGGTTATTAAAAAATGATTGCTGAGTTTAATTTTCATACTGCCATAAAAAGATACAAATATTACAGAAACAATAGATAGGACAAAGGTAACAGAGGTGGGGGGTCAAAGGTCACCATTTGCATGAAGGGTTTTGATTGGTCGTGGTGGTACTGGCTCTTGTCCAATAGGAGCAGCCAGTGGGCGGAGCTCTGCAGCACCTGGTGCAGGTTCAGGATCGAGCGAAACAACCTGGAAAATAAAAACTCAGTTTAATACAAACTTTGATTGTCACTGAGTTTTCATTTTCTTTGACTTCAGAAATTTAATTTAGTTCTTATTTTAAAAAAAATATATATTTTATTGAATTGACCTGAATGAATTCAGAATAAACATGTGAAATCACATGGCTTGATTTTTGTTTTCTCTGCACAAAACTAAAACAAACAGCTTCACTTTAAAAAGTGTCAAAAAGGAAGAACGACGGACAAACGGCGTTAACGAAACTCTCATCAGGCGGGATGATGGCAGCTAATGTTAGATGCTAACACTAAATGAGTGGGAATGAAGGGAAGCTAACGCTAACTGCGCACACGGAGCGAGGCGGTACCTGTTACCGTTGCCGGTGGCGACGCCATCCTTCAACAGAGAGCATGGAGGGACAAATGAGACAAAACACAAGCTAGGGCTAAAGATGCTAAAGACTTCCAGGTGCTACAATGCTAATTCTGATGTGTCATAAAAGTTATGTGAAAAAAATCATCATTTAGCAACACACGTAAAAACAAGCAATAACAATGAAGGTAAATGTTTGAAAAGTAAGAACCTTATTAAAACTTTGATCTAAACAGTCCATCAACAGCCATGCTATCTATGCTAACACCTGCAACTAGCGTTGACTCATCATTGATCAGCTGCTCACAGTGTGTTGATCCGCTCAGCCTCTCCGTCTCCATTTATCAGGAGTTTAATGATGAAACTTTAAAAACACCATTCAGGACTGTTTGACTGCCAAAGGCCGCTAAACGGCTGATTGATTTAAGTCTGTTGTTTGTTGTATGTGAATCTTTCTGCTGATAGTTTTTAAGTGTTTGTGTTTTTAGTCTGTTTGTTCTTTATGTGAAAGTCTTCATGCTGCCAGGACTCAAATATTAAAGAGATTCTGAATCTCAAAGGCACTATCCCTGGTTAAAGAAAGGTAAAATAAAATAAAATAAAATAATGTCCCAGCACATTTCATTACCCATCACTAATACTGACTGATTCTGACTTCGCTAACATGCTAACAGGCTAACAGGCTGGGGTGCTAACAGGAAGTAGCCACCTGGTGCCGTAGTCGACCACCACAGGGTCTCGGGCGGTGCCAGTGACGGCGTCATGGTGCTGGAACAGCGCCAGGCTCCGCCTCCCCGCCGTTAAACGCTGGAAGTGTTCATGTGCCGGGAAGTCATCGACCAGACGACCGTCGCCCCGGAAACGACGCATCTGAGCCAATGTCAGGCTGAATAGGATTTCTGTCGCCCTGTTAAAGGAAGAAAAAGAGACATTTATCAAAGATTTACTCTAAAAAATTGAAACGTTTACAGAAGAAAAGAAGGACTCAGTAAAATCAAGACACCAGAAATCGATGTAAAAAAAACAATAAACAATTTTAAATGCAGTTATAGAAAATAAAGTTTTAAAAAAATCCAAAAATAAAGAGTATACAAAATAAACAATGTGGGTAGGTTTCCAACTGTGGGACTTGGGTAGGATATCTTCTGTATGACTCACGTAGGAGATAACCTACCCAAATCTCTAAGGAGACAACCCACCCGAGTCACACAGGAGATAACCCACCCGAGTCACTCAGGAGATAACCCACCCGAGTCACACAGGAGATAACCCACCCGAGTCACACAGGAGATAACCCACCCGAGTCACTCAGGAGATAACTCACCCGAGTCACACAGGAGATAACCCACCCGAGTCACACAGGAGATAACTCACCCGAGTCACACAGGAGATAACTCACCCGAGTCACACAGGAGATAAAGTACCCGAGTCACACAGGAGATAACCCACCCGAGTCACTCAGGAGATAACTCACCCGAGTCACACAGGAGATAACTCACCCGAGTCACTCAGGAGATAAAGTACCCGAGTCACACAGGAGATAACTCACCCGAGTCACTCAGGAGATAACCCACCCGAGTCACACAGGAGATAACCCACCCGAGTCACACAGGAGATAACCCACCCGAGTCACACAGGAGATAACTCACCCGAGTCACACAGGAGATAACTCACCCGAGTCACACAGGAGATAACCCACCCGAGTCACACAGGAGATAACCCACCCGAGTCACACAGGAGATAACCCACCCGAGTCACACAGGAGATAACCCACCCGAGTCACACAGGAGATAACTCACCCGAGTCACACAGGAGATAAAGTACCTGAGTCACACAGGAGATAACTCACCCGAGTCACACAGGAGATAACTCACCCGAGTCACACAGGAGATAAAGTACCTGAGTCACACAGGAGATAACTCACCCGAGTCACACAGGAGATAACTCACCCGAGTCACACAGGAGATAACCCACCCGAGTCACACAGGAGATAACTCACCCGAGTCACACAGGAGATAAAGTACCTGAGTCACACAGGAGATAACTCACCCGAGTCACACAGGAGATAACTCACCCGAGTCACACAGGAGATAAAGTACCTGAGTCACACAGGAGATAACTCACCCGAGTCACACAGGAGATAACTCACCCGAGTCACACAGGAGATAAAGTACCTGAGTCACACAGGAGATAAAGTACCTGAGTGTGGCCTCCAGCGTTCGGTCGAGGCGTTTGTAAAACGGTCTGGAGGTGAAGTACCCGCTCCAGTAATGATCGTCACGGTCGGCGTATGTAAAGAAGTCGCCGCGGAGTGTCGGCAGAGTCGTTCCTGTTGCGCTCAGACGCCGCTGAAGAGCTTCGAAGTAATCAGAGAGCGTCCCGAAACGAGCCTGAGAACAGAAAGAAGACAAGGAAACTGACTTACTCTTTCTCAGTTTTTACTGCACATCGGCCGCTAGGGGGCGCCATGATTTTAAAAATGGACGTAACATCACACAATCAGAGTTTGCACTGGCCTTTCACCAAAATGTGTCCATAAATCAAAGACAGTTTGTCCAAATATCAACAGACTCCGTGTCTTAGGCGTCTTGCCTTGACGTGCAGCTCCGGGTGCTGGTCAAAGTAGTCGAAGAGTTTCTGGTAGTTACTGAACTGAGCATTCCACTCGCTCAAGTCCACGAAGCGAAAGTCGTCTCCGAGCGGGACGAGAAGAACAGGAGAACGGAAGAGACGGGACTTCTGCCGGTACTGGTCCAACAGGAGGACAGCTCTGAGAGGACACACAGAGACATCACAACATCAGAGAGACAGGAGGACATATCTGAGAGGATACACAGAGTCATCATACCATCAAAGAGACAAGAGGACACACCATCAGAGAGACAGGAGGACACGTCATCAGACAGACAGGAGGACACCTTGAGAGGACACAGAGTCATCAGAGAGACAGGAGGACAGCTCTGAGAGGACACACAGAATCATCAGAGAGACAGGAGGACATGCAATCAGAGAGACAGGAGGACATCTCTGAGAGGATACACAGAGACATCACACCATCAGAGAGACAACACACGTGTCTAACAGGAGGACAGTTCGTCATTTCATTATTGAGCCAAAGTGGACGTTTGTGCCGAATTTAGTAAAATTCCCTAAAAGTCTGGTTGAGATATCACAGTCAGGAAATGAGACGGGTTCAAAGTCACAGTGACCTTTCACCTTTGACACCCAGAATCTAATCAGTTCATCATTTGAGTGGCTGTTTGTGCCAAAGTGGGAAATTCCCACAAATTGTTCTTGAGATATTGTGTTCATGAGAATGAGACAAAGTCAAGGTCACCATGACCTTCCAAAGCCAAACTAATCAGCTCATCCTGGAGGATGTTTGGTTCCAAAATAAAAAATAAAAATAAAAAACTGTGTTTTTTGTTTGTGAAAACAATCGGATGAGTTTTTTCTTCAGGAACTGTCGGACTCCGAGTCGGAGGATTATCATTTCACAAGTTTAAATTTAAAAAACAGAAGTCAAAGAAAAAAAAGTAAAACCAGAGAGCTCAGAGTCACAGAACAAAACTCAAAGCTTTTATTTTTGATAATAAAGTTTATAAATATGAATTAGTCTTCTTTGGCCCCGCCCCCTTCATACCTGTCCTGCACGTTCTGCTCTGTGATTGGCTGTGGCGGTATTCTCCACGGACAGAAGACCCGCCCCCCCGGCAGGCGGTGGAAATCGAACTGACAGCAGACAGCCGGGTTCGGACCACACGTGTGCGGTACGTCATAGCTGTAGAACGGCATCATGTGACACGTGATGTCACTGTGAGGGGAGGAGTCTGACACACAGGAAGTGGGCGGGGTTAGAGAGACAATGCAAAGTTTGGGATATTTTGCCCAAATTGTAAATTTAATCTTCAGCAATATCTGAAAAATAATAATAAAAGCTACTGTATTTCCTCTCTATTTATCTATTTTTAAATAAAACCTAAAAAAATTTTCTCATAGCATCATTTTCTGCTTCTTTCTTTATTTAAACGTTTGTTTCAAAGAATAATACCTTGTTTTTCTTGTTTGTGTGATTTTACATCTCCTGTATTATGTTTTTTTTAAAAATATTTCTTACATCAACATTCAGATTATTTAAAAAAAATTTCATTCAAATTATTATCATCAACTGTCATGAATCTGTTTTCCTCCAAACTTTTCTGTCCTTTCTTTCTTTTTCTTATTTTCCAAATTTGTTTTCTAGGATTTTAGGACATTTTTGTTTTTTAGGATTCAAGGACATCTCTAGGATTTCATATCATTTTTTAGAACATTTCTAATTTTTAAAAAATTTTTATCATCTTAGGTTATTTATTGGATTGTTTTTGATTGATTGGTTAGGCTTTTAGGACACATCTAAGATTTAAGGACATTTCTTTATTTAATTTCCCATCATTCTCTCTGTCATCACTTTGTCTCGGTGTCTCTCGCTCACCCCAGCTCTGTCGCCATAGAAACTCCAGTGTCCGTTGTTGGGCGAAGTGCTTCTTGACGGCGTAATGAACGCGTTGGATGACCATGTTGCTAAGCCCCGCCCCCTTCAGCAGGTAGGTCATAGAGGGGGAGTGGCCAAACGGATCCACGGCCCAGCCACTGCTCGGCTTCACACCTGGACACAGAAATCAGGGTTACCACGGCGACACACCAAAAGACCACAATCAAACAGCAAGAGGAAAGGAAGCGTCATGAACCCAGGTGGCGCTGGATCCACTGGTGACCCTCGATCAGCTGATCCAGCAGAGCGAAGTAGTGTGAATTCGCTTCGTCCGCCATCACCCAGCCGCCTGTAACCAGCTCCAACTGCCCCGCCCCCACCAGGCTGACCAATCACAGAGGAGCAGAGAGGAGAATTAAACAAACCAACAAATGGAGAAGCAAATAAAAAAGGAACTACATGTAAACAAAATAAATAAAACACAATAAAACACTAAAATCAGGAAGTAACATGAAACAAACAAAAAAACAAGGTTTCGCCAAAAAACGTTTTACAGAGAAATCCCGTGAAGAGAAAAAAAGACTTTCAGATGACGTCAAACTTCTGTTACGATCTTTTTTGGTCATTTTTTTCTTCATCCAACAAATATGTTTAAGAGAGAGTTCAGAGATTAGGTCCTCACGTAGAGTGAGCGTGGAGGGAGCGAAAAGGGGGGAGTAAAACATGAAGCGGATGGAGCGAGACGTGAAGCGGATGGAGTGAGAAGTGAAGCAGATGGAGCAAGATGTGAAGCAGATGGAGTGAGTGAGACGTGAAGCGGATGGAGCGAGACGTGAAGTGGATGGAGTGAGACGTGAAGCGGATGGAGTGAGTGAGACTTGAAGCGGATGGAGCGAGACGTGAAGTGGATGGAGCGAGACGTGAAGCGGATGGAGCGAGACGTGAAGCGAATGGAGTGAAAAGGAAGGTGGATGGAGTCACAGATATAATCAATCAGTGCATGAAACAGCAGGTCTGTGGTGTTTCCTGTTTGTTTTTTGGTGTTTTACAGTTTTATGTGTTTGCATATTTTGTTTTAGTTTTGTGGGGGATTTTTAATTTATTTTTTGTTGTTGTTTGTTTTTTCAGGGATGTTCTGAATGAAGAAATGGAGACAGGAAGTTACCGTTTGACCATCTCTCTCTTCTGCTCGTCGATGTCGTTCCACCATTTAGAGAAGTAACTGATTTCGGCCCAAATCATCGTCCTCCTGATGGACAGAGACATTCAGGGCCGTCAGAATCACTCAGTCAGCAGCAGTTTGATTCTGTCCGCAGGTTTTACAGTTTCAGTTTGATAATTGTGACATTTGGAAGACAAGTTTTCTTCAAAAGAACTCCCCAAAAAGCTTCTTAAGAAAATAAAACCTGTCTAAACATTCAAAAATGTGTTTAATAGTGATGAAAAAGTGCTGATGAAGAGAATCGATGGTCGTTTCAGAGAGTGTTTGGTCTTTCACATTTAATTCAAAGTCCTGGAAAAGTCCTGGAAGATTATTGGGAAAAAATGTGTATTAACCCGGAAGACCATCAGGACATGCTCCTGCTAAAAGCAGGAGTCATATGGTCATGGAAAACCTGTAAAAGTTCTGAAAATCTTCACAGTTTTTCAGTTTCACAAATCTGTATGATAACACATGATGTGTTCAAGGACTGTTGGAAATTTTAAAATCCCACAATAATTTACATTTTGACTGTTTCTGGCCAATACATGAGGTCATGTTAGTGATTTTTAAAGGAAACATGCCTGCCAAACCTGTGGGTTTTAAAGAGAAAACCCCTTCTTTAAAAAATCATCAAATAAATAAATAAAAATAAAAAACACCAATTTTTAGATGTAGATTCAGATAAAGATGTAGGTGCAGATGTAGATAGGGATGTAGATGAAGGTAGGGATGTAGATGTAGATGAAGGTAGGGATGTAGATGTAGATGAAGGTAGGGATGTAGATGTAGATGAAGGTAGGGATGTAGATGTAGATGAAGGTAGGGATGTAGATGTAGATGAAGGTAGGGATGTAGATGTAGATGAAGGTAGGGATGTAGATGTAGATGAAGGTAGGGATGCGTACCTGCTGTCTTCAGTCAGTTTGATCAGCATGTTGTTGAGGATGTGTTTGGTCTGATCCTGATAATAACTGTCAAACGTCTTCAACCAGCCTGAAACACACACACACACACACACACACACACACACACACACACAGATGTTGGTGAACACACACACACACACACAGATGTTAGTGAACACACACACACACACACAGGTCTCACCGGGGTCGTTGTGTGAATGAGGAACCAGGAAAACCTCCAGCGGCTGCTCGTCCCACTCGTTACCTTGGTAACGGATCTCGAAGCCTTGTTTCCAGGCGCCGCCGTCAACGTTATCGAAGGGCAGGAGGCTGTAAACATCCAGCAGCTGCAACAATTATAATGAAAACTAAAACACTTTGTTTAAATCTTTTTCTTCTTTATGAAAACAATAATTTAAAAAAATTAAAGACCGAATCACTTCTGTGAAGTTTTAAACATGTTTTCTTTAAACTCAGACCCCTTCTTTCAGACATTTTATAATCTTTGTGATGAAGTGATTAAAACTTTAAATATGACAGAGTTTTTGAAAAAGAAAACAAAATAACTGAACCCAAGCAACAAGCTGTTTGTTTGTTTTTATCGTCTTTTGTTTGTTTTTCTTTTTGTGTTCATTATTGTTTCTGCTTTCTTACTTTTCTATAATACTCCGATAAAATTCACTTTGCTGACTTAAAAAAAAGGACATATATTTTCAAAGTACAAAAACATAATGGAAATAAAAACACGGCAAACCTCCTGAAGTGACTTTACTTCAACTTTACTCAAATTAAAAAAAAAACAAAAACTAACCTGTACGCCTTCCGCACCGCCTTTCGTCGCCTCAGCCAATCGGCAGCCAGGCAGCGCGTCTGCTCGGTCGGGGGCGGAGTCTGAGCTGCCATTGGCCCCGCCCGCCGTTTCCCATGATGCTTTGCTGTGGAGCAGAGAGTCCCGCAGCGAAGCAACCAGACGGCTGTTGTCGCTAAGGAGACGCTCCAACCTGTCAATCTTCTGCTGGAGGCGGGACAAATCCTGCAGACAAAAAAAACGTCAGCCGAGCTCACACTGAGCACAAAAAATAAAAATAAAAACAAGTAAATGTACAAACAAGTACACACAAGTTCTTACATCCTTTACTTCACCTATTCATCTTTAAATACATCGAAAAATACAATCAAATAAAAAGCTTATTTAATATTTCTTTTATTCAATTTATGTTTTTGGGTTATTTTTCAGGAAGACATTGTGGAGATTTGACTCATGGATTCTAATTATGACAATAAATATTTTTTAGTAGATGTGTGTGTGTGTGTGTGTGTGTGTGTGTGTGTTTTCAAATTATTTTTTAATCCCTAAAAAATAAGAGCAGGCCTAAGGGACAGCTCTTTATTTTTAAGTGGAGGGGGGGCTGTTTTTGTGGACCCTCCAAAAGCTGGTGGATTTTATTTTGGCGGGCCGGCAGGTTTGGCAGACTCGCTTTCATTGAAAATCAGACAAAATAAAACAAATCAAACACATCGCCCCAAATTTTTGGAGATCTTTAAAGAAAAAGAAAATCATTGCCAAGAAATCACCAGATAGTTTAAACAAAAAAAAGAAACGGCGGGGGCTGGTGCACGTTAATCAGAGCGTGCACGGCTGCATCGCTCCACATGTAAACAGCTTCAGAGGAAGATTTCAGAATAAAGGCAAAAACTGGAATATCTGGTGTGTGGAAACCTGGTCACTTTATTTTGAAATTCCACTGATGCATCTCCGCATGTGGACTCACCTCGTCCACCTGTCCTGCAGGTGTCTCCTGGCGCCGCTGAAGCTCCGCCCCCTGCATCAGCTCCAGCATGCGGTACAGTGACATCACAGCCACGCAGAAGACCCCGCCCACCAGCACGGCCAGCAGCCGACTCCTCTTCATCGCCCCCGGACCAGTGAAACCAGTAAAACCAGTGAAACCAGTAAAACCAGTGAAACTAGAGAAAACAGCAGAACCAGTAAAACCAGTGAAACTAGAGAAAACAGCAGAACCAGTAAAACCAGATAAACCAGTGAAACTAGAGAAAACAGTGGGACCAGTAAAACCAGTAAAACCAGTGGAACCAGCTCAGTGCTGACGAGCTTAGCGTGACACACAGAAAGTTCCCAAAAACTCGCCGCCGTCGGCTGAGAAACGTCATCGTTCTTTTTGTCCAGAAGCGTCTCGTAAATACACGACTGTAGTTTTGTAATACTGCGTCTTTTTTATGGGGGATTTAATGACGCAGTAATTAAAAGTTTTCCTGGTAAATGTTTTGGTTTTATTCTGTAATATTGTGGCTGATTTTTTAATTAAATTCACGAGTTTAATGTTGAAACATTACAGCGTTTTTCTGTGAAATTTCGGAGTTAAATTTTGTAATATTACGCCATTCTTTCTTGCAAATTTACAAGTTTAACCTCGTAATATGGAGATTTTTTATAATCTCGGAAATTGTGACTTTTTCTTGTAAATATGAGTTTGATTTCATAATATTATGACTGAGTTTAATCTCAAAACATTCCAACTTTATTTTAGCACATTTCTGAGTTTTATTTCTTAAAACTGACTTTTTTCTTGTGAATTTCTGACTTTAATTTCATCATATTACAAATGTTTTCGTGTAAATTTATGAGCACAATCTCATAACATTGTTACTTTTTTCCTCATAAATTAATTAATTGAATCCTGTTAACATTGCAATTCTTTTCTTGTAAATTTACACATTTATTGATGTAATATTATGATTTTTTCAGGTTAATGTTCAAGTTTAAGAGTTTAATCTTGTAAAAATTACGACTTTTTTCAAGTAACTTTCTGAGTTTCATTTCATAATATTACAATTATTTCTCGTGAATTTATGGGTTTAATCTTTGAATATTCTGAGTTTAATTTCGTCATATTACGACTTACTTCATAAATTCGTAAATTTAATCCCCTAAATTATGACTTTATCATGGTACATTTTTGGGGTTTAATTTTGTAATATTGTGTAATATTAAGACTTTTTCCTCATAAATGCACCAGTTTAATCTCATGATATTACAACTTTTTCCCTGTAATTTAATTCATTTAATATCTTAAAATTACGACATTTCTGTCTCATAAATGAATGAGTGTAATCCGCGAGACGTGGCCTTAACCCTCCACTGAACTCATGGATTCATACTTTTGATCAGAAAGAGACCAACAACAATAAACTTATTTTTACTTTAAGAACAAAATAATAAAATACTCTAAAATGAAAATATTCTGTATGATTTTTGCTGCGTTTAAAGCTGTCAGTCGCCGCTGTAGCTCAAACGGCTGCGGAGATAAAATTCAGAAAACTTTAGATTTTAATTTCAAACCTTTCAAACTTTCTCAACTTCCGCCTGGCTGCAGCGGGTCTCGCGCTCCGGTGGGTCTCGTGTTGCTTCTCACGTGCTCGGTGACGCAGACGTTTGACATCAGTTTCCCGCTAAAACACAATAAAAACAACAAAAAAAACAAAGTTTTAGTGACTAAAATGAAATAAAGTTTGTTGGTCCCTCCGCAACGCGAGCTCGGGCCGCTGCTGCGCCTGCGCCCTGCTGTTTGTTTTGCTTCCGGTTTGGTTCAGCTGACTCAGCGCTGCACAGACTTCCGGTGAGGACATGACGTCATCTAACGACTTCTTCTACTGCAGTAAAGAAACTGCAAATGAATAAGTAAAATAAAATAAAACCGCAAACACAAAAGAAAAAAGTAAATCTGCCAAAAAAGAATAAATAAATAAAATAAAATTAAACAGCAAAAAAAGCAAAACTGTCAAATAACCGTGCGGAGGACCCTGTGTCCACCAGGAGGCTGTCCCGGTCCGTCCCCGCCCCCCATCTGCTCATCGATGGACCCAGTCCAGCCCGACGCCCCGTCGTCCTGCACTGTGACAACCGCGTCCTTTGAGTCCTCCAGAGCTTTCAACACCACACAGCCTGAGCTTCTGAGGGACACGCTGGAGCCCGCAGGGACCCCCGCAGGGACCCCCGCAGGGACCCCCGCAGGGACCCCCGCAGGGACCCCCGCCTCTCATCGTAGATACGGGACTACCTCGCCAACCGACCGCGGCGCGTGAGGGCTCGGGACTGTGTGTCTTCACCCTGTACACTGCAGACTCCACGTTCAGATCCACGAACTGTCTCCTGCAAAAGTCCTCTGAGGACTCTGCAGTGATGAGGACGGCGTCCTCGTGTTGTGTCGTCCTCATCACGGATGAGGACGACACAGAGTTCAGACAACTCACCAAAAACTTAGTGGACTGGTGAAGGCGAGACCAGCTCCAGATCAACACGGGGAAAACCGAGGAGCTGGAGGTGGATGTCCGAGGGCGCAGACGCAGACGGCGGTGAACATCCAGGGAATGGACGCTGAGACAGTGGACTCTGACCAGTACCTGGGTTCACCTGAACCAGGAACTGGACTGGACTGAAAACACCGCTGCACTTTATAAGAAGGGCCAGCGCAGACTCTACCTGCTCAGGAGACTCGGGTCTCTCGGGGGACAGGGGCCACTCCTGAGGACTGTCCCTGACTGTCTCTGACACTGTCCCGGCATCAGCCGTCTTCAGTGGTCTGCTGGGACATCAGCATCACGGCTGCAGACAGGACAAGTCTTCACCACTGATACGGAGGGACGGATCTGTCCTGGGGGACAGGAGGACGATCTCCAAGCTGTCCTGTACAACACACACACACACACACACACACACACACACACACACACACACACACACACACACACACACACACACACACACACACACACACACACACACACACACACACACAGACACACACACACACACACACACACACACACACACACACACACACACACAGACACACACAAACAGACACACAGACACACACACACACACACACACACACACACACACACACACACACACACACACACACACACACACACACACACACACACACACACACACAGACACACAGACACACACAAACAGACACACAGACACAGACACACACACACACACACACAGACACACAGACACACACAAACAGACACACAGACACACAGACACACACAAACAGACACACAGACACAGACACACACACACACACACACACACACACACACACACACACACACACACACACACACACACACACACACACACACACACACACACACACACACACACACACACACACACACACACACACACACACACACACAGACACACAGACACACACAAACAGACACACAGACACAGACACACACACACACACACACACACACAGACACAGGTCCCTAACTGACCCCCCTCCTGTCACAGGTAGAGAACAGTCCCTAACTGACCCCCCTCCTGTCACAGGTAGAGAACAGTCCCTAACTGACCCCCCTCCTGTCACAGGTAGAGAACAGTCCCTAACTGACCCCCCCTCCTGTCACAGGTAGAGAACAGTCCCTAACTGACCCCCCTCCTGTCACAGGTAGAGAACAGTCCCTAACCGTCGGGTTAACCGGAGAGTTTAGCGTTGGTCCTCCGGCAGGTGTTGGCGCTGTTGCGCCTTATCGCGCCGTTAAACGCAGCAGAAGAAGCGTCACGTGAGGTGTGTGACGTCAGGTCAGCTGACTGCGGTCACCGGAGCAGAAAACAGTCCCTCCGTCGACCTTCAGTCGGTGCGTCTGTCTCGTCTCTCCGGTAAAGCTCCTCCGGTGAAGCTCCTCCGGTGTCCGTCATGGCCAGCCAGTCTCAGGGGATCCAGCAGCTGCTGCAGGCGGAGAAGAGAGCGGCGGAGAAGGTGGCGGAGGCCCGCAAACGTGAGTAGGAGAGGCGGCCTGCGGGCCCGCGGGGCCCCGGAGCTCCGCCGGCGGGTTCAGACGGAAACGTCCAGACGGCAGCGTTTGGTTCTAAAAACGTTCTCAGGATGTTACACTGCAACGTGTTAGCGCATCCGGTTTTCTAATGTTCTCTGAGCGTTCCTCTTAACGCTCAGAGAACATTATCTGTAAACGTCGAAATATCAGATGTCGTTAACGCGTGACATCGTGTTTTCAGTAGTAAAGCTGTGTAATCTCAGGCCTCAACAACGCGTCCTGAATGTTCTCCCTTTGTTCTCATGTAACATTGTGGGAACGTTTGATGAAGCTCATTCTGTGATCTGACACCCAAACGTCCTCAGAGCGTTTCAGCTCAAACGTCTCAGTCAGCTTGAACTCACAGGAACATGACCTGAAACGACGAACGTCCTTAAAACGTTCTCTGAATGTTAGATTAAAACGTTTTCTTACAAACATTAGAACAACCTGCAGGGAACGTTTCTGAAAAAACTCTGTTTGAAAGATGCATTTCCATAAAATCCCGAAATGATGGCAGGTCTCAGTGACAGGTGTGTGTGTGTGTGTGTGTGTGAGAGAGAGAGAGTGTGTGCGTGCGTGCGTGCGTGAGTGTGCAGAGTCACATGTTTTAACTGTCACATGACCACAGGGCTTTTCTTCCTCAGTGAACAAAGACAGATGATTTTGATTTTATGTCCAGGAGTTTTTGGGATGAAGCGTGTTAAAGTGGTCACACATGACGCTGCTCATGCTTCAGCCGTGTTCACGTGTTTCGGAGCATGTTTCCTAAATCCGTCAGAAGCTGAGGTGTTTTTTGGTTTCATGCTCAAACAGTGAGAACAGCAGGGCTGAGATCTGTTAAATTTGGGTTTTTGTGTTTGAAGTTTGGTCAGAAGAATAAAGAGATTAATGACAGAAGATGTTTCACCGTCACCTGAACAGAAACCAAACAACCATTTTCTAGATTAAAACCAGAGTCAGTATTATCAATAATCTCATTGATCACACTGCCAAAATAAGAGCTGTCCTATAAATAAAAGTTCAGCTGACGGTGTATGAGTCAGCCGCTGAGCATCATGGGACATGCTGGCCGCGTCATGTGACACAGAGTCAGACGGAGATGATGTGATCAGATCGGACTGCACTCATCAATCAGCGATCTAATCAATCAATCCGCGACGCTCAGACGCCCAAGTGTGGACAAAATAATAAAAACATCTCATTTGGTTCCTCGTCTGCCCGGAAACGGTTCACGCGTCGACCCGCCTCCGAGAAGAACGACGGCGGCCGTAGACGTTTGAAGATCCAATAAAACGTTCTGTTTTTGCAGTTTCTGGCTGATAAACGGGGCCGTTTTGGAGGTTTTTAAAGAAAACATAAAGCTCCAAACCCGTGGGTCCATCAAAAGAAATAAAGATTGCCAAAAGCAAATTTCCAACATCTTTTTATTGATTTTATAGAATATTATAAGAATACAAAAATGAACACAAGTCGCAAATGCACAAAAACAACAGCAAACAAAAAGCAAAACCACAATTTAAAAAAAATAAAGAGAGAAAAGAAAACAGAAGGAATCATAAAAACAAACAAAAACAATAGTTACTAATAGTTTTCCAACTTTGTGAAACAATAAAAAGTTTGACATAAAAAATGTGTGAAGGAAGAGCAGACTGCCAACTGTTCAGAGAAAACCCATCTGCACTAATACTTGAAGAAACAACATTGTCCATCTGTCTCTGGTGTGTCTCTGATGTCTCTGTCTCTGGTGTGTCTCTGATGTCTCTGTCTCTGGTATGTCTCTGGTGTGTCTCTGATGTCTCTGTCTCTGGTATGTCTCTGGTGTGTCTCTGATGTCTCTGTCTCTGGTGTGTCTCTGATGTCTCTGTCTCTGGTATGTCTCTGGTGTGTCTCTGTCTCTGGTATGTCTCTGGTATGTCTCTGGTATGTCTCTGTTGTGTCTCTGGTTTGTCTCTGATGTCTCTGTCTGTCTCCATTGTGTCTCCAGGTAAGAACCGTCGTCTGAAACAGGCTAAAGAAGAAGCTCAGGCTGAGATCGAACAATATCGACTGCAGAGAGAGAAAGAGTTCAAGACCAAAGAGGCTGCTGTACGCACTACTACACTACAATACTACACTACAATACTGCACTACTGCACTACAATACTGCACTACTGCACTACAATACTGCACTACAGTACTGCACTACTGCACTACAATACTGCTCTACTGCACTACAATACTGCACTACAGTACTGCACTACTGCACTACAATACTGCTCTACTGCACTACAATACTGCACTACAATACTGCACTACTGCACTACAATACTGCACTACTGCACTACAATACTGCACTACAATACTGCACTACTGCACTACAATACTGCTCTACTGCACTACAATACTGCACTACAATACTGCACTACTGCACTACAATACTGCTCTACTGCACTACAATACTGCACTACTACACTACAATACTACACTACAATACTGCACTACAATACTGCACTACTGCACTACAATACTGCACTACAATACTGCACTACTGCACTACAATACTGCACTACTACACTACAATACTACACTACAATACTGCACTACAATACTGCACTACTGCACTACAATACTGCACCACTGCACTACAATACTGCTCTACTGCACTACAATACTGCACTACTGCACTACAATACTGCACTACAATACTGCACTACTGCACTACAATACTGCACTACTACACTACAATACTGCACAATACAATACTGCACTACTACACTTATACTGCACTACTACACTTATACTGCACTACAATACTGCACTACTACACTTATACTGCACTACAGTACTGCACTACAATACTGCACTACAATACTGCACGACAATTCTGCACTACTGCACTACAATACTGCACAACAATACTGCACTACTACACTTATACTGCACTACAATACTGCAATACTGCACTTATACTGCACTACTGCACTACAATACTGCAATACTGCACTTATACTGCACTCCTACACTTATACTGCACTACTGCACTTATACTGCACTACAATACTACACTACTACACTCATACTGCACTACAATACTACACTACTACACTTAGACTGTACTACACTACAATACTAGTTCACTTAGCTACACAGCTACACTTACAATACTACTACACCATACTACACTCTACTACATTATACAACACTATAGTATACTTTACTGTAGTCTTCTATACTACACCGTACCACACTACTGCACTACAATACAAAACACTGCTACTCTACATCACTACACTATATTATACTACACTGCACCGTACTTTACTCTGTTGTACTATACTTTATTACACCGTACTTCACTGCACTACTCTTATGTTTTTTGTTTTTTATTCTCTCCAGTTTTTGAAGAATTTTTTGTGCGATATTTAATTCACTTCTAATATTTCACTGTTATTTCTATTTTTTATTTAGGCCCTCGGTTCCCATGGCAACAGTGCGGTTGAGGTGGACCGCGACACGGCCGAGCGAATGGGTCGTATACAGGCCAGTTACCGTGGTAACCGGGAGGCAGTTCTGGGCGAGCTGCTGCGTCGCGTGTGTGACATCCAGCCCGAGTTTCACGCTAACTACCGCGTGGCTGGCTGAGGGGCGGGGCCACAGCGCCAGGAGGGGGCGGGGAAAACAGAAGAGTCACGCATATTAGCAACATTAGCTTGATTAGCTTCAATCAGCCCAAAATGACCTGTTTTATATTGGAGGTGTCTTCCTGTTTTCCTGCTCTGAGCGCCACCGCCATTGTTGATAAATGTTGTTACTGTGTTGATGTTTACAAAATATTTTTATTTATCAGATTTAATGCTTCGAATCTTTCCTGGATCTAACAAAATAAAAGCACAGGAAATCAGCCAATCGGGCATCGGTTTAAGTAATCTGTTGACATCAGACGAGACGGCTGATTGGTTGTTTTTCTCTGCACTCTCTCCTCCAATCAGGACTCTCGACTCCTTTCTGTTCTCTGACCCGATTGGCTGAAGAAAGTGGAAAGGCTTTTATTGTGGAACTCTTGTGCATTTCCTGTGTGTGTTCATGTGACTTCCTGTTTACGTTGTTGACCTGATGACTTTTGTTGTGTCTGAAGTGATGATGATGATGATGATGATGAAAAACAAACAAAACATTAAAGTAACTGTTGATTGGCTGAAGCTGTGTGAGGCTGCTCTGTGATTGGCTGAAGCTGTGTGAGGCTGCTCTGTGATTGGCTGAAATTGAGAAATCACCTGAACAGTCCCTAATGCTGTTCTTAAAAAAATGCTTATCGGTGTTTAGTGAAAATACAAATGAAAAAACTGCCTACACAAACAAAGTTCAAGTATATTTCAAAATGTTCTGCATATTTAGTATGCGTTTAGCGTTTTTAAAAATTGTTGCCACTTGTAAAAAAAACCCAGTTTTTTAACTGATATATTTTCAATATTTAGTTCATTTTATTCACATTTAGCAAAATTTTCACACAAAAGAGACATATTTGATTAAAAATATGTTAATATGTGAAAGAAATTTTGGTTTGAAAATATGGACATTAAATGTTATATCTAAATGTTAAGTCTAAATATCAAATATATCTAAATGTCAATGTTGTATGTTACATCTAAACATTAAATCAGAATCTCAGTGTTTATTTTATATCTAAATATTAAATCTAAACCTAAATATTTAATCTGAATGTTAAATCTAAATCTGTATGTTTAATTTATATACCAATATTAAATCTAAACCTTAATCTTTATTTTATATCTAAATGTCAAATCTAAATCTCAATGTGTCGCTGTTTGTGAAGCTAAATATTTAGAAAATATGCAAATTATGTAAATTCTCAGGCCCTCGGAGCTGCCTCGGACTGGCGCTCAGGACCGAAAGCACGGCTGCTCCTCTCCCGGTGTAAGAACGGGAGGTTTTGGCAGGTGAACTACACCTGAAGTGCGGCTCGGACACCTGCCAAACACCTCCCGGTGTCTCCGCACAGGTGTGGCCCCTCCTCCTCCTCACACACGTTAGTGGCTCCACATTGATACCCTGAAGAACCTGGCTCAGGAGCGACCTGCTCAGCAGCAGGCACCCGACAACATTTCTGCCGAAATGTTCTAGTTATTATTGTTATTTCTTATTCTTGTTATGATTATTTTTTATTTCTTATAATAATAATAATAATAATAATAATAATAATAATAATAATAATAATAATAATAATTATTATTATTATTATTATTATTATTATTTCTTCTTTTCTTTTTCTTTTGCTCTCATTGTTGATTCTTCTTCTTGTTGTTATTATTATTGTTATTTCTTATTTCTTCTTCTTATTATTAGTTCTTATAATAATACCAGGGTGATAATAACAATAATGATTATCATCATTATTGTTATGTCTTCTTTTGTTTGTTTGTTTGTTTGTTTGTTTGTTTGTTTGTTTGTTAGCCTATTTCTCTTTCTTCTTCTGCTCTTAAACACTGCTGACGTGGCTCCGGTTCAGCCCCGCCCATCAGCTGAGAGGTCGCTCTCTGATTGGTCCAAACTGACTTTCACGCGCCCCCTCTTAGCTCCGCCCCGCAATCTGCGTAAATACGTCATGACGCCGCATACGGAAGTGGAGCGGAGACGGTGAGGTGACCACAAGTTGGACGACTTTCTTCTTCTGTCGTTATTTCTGTCGGTTTGTAGTTCGCTGTCTCGGTGCAGAAACGGAGAAGAAGAAGTAGAACAATCACAGGAAGTCTCCCAGGTGAGCTCGCGACCTGTTTGTATGTGTTTCTGTGTGTGTGTGTGTGTGTGTGTGTGTGTGTGTGCGCGCGCGCGTGTGACCTCTGCTGACATGCACTGTTCACCGCCGCGCCAAACCCCGCAGCAAAATCTCACACTTTAACGCTTCGTGTCGCGAGGACGCGAGCACGCGCCCGCCGGGCTCGAGCCTGTCACGGTTTCAGGACAGCACCGGTATCACCGTGAGTTCGGCGCGTGCGCGGTTCACCTGTAGAGTCCCGGTCCCCACAAACCCGTAGAAAACCCTCAAAAACCCTCACCTGACAGAACCTGGTCTAGATGAGGACCCACTGCAGGAGCAGCAGAAACCACCAGAGGAACCACAGGGAATGGGTTCATAGACTGGGTCGTACTGGTTCATAGACTGGTTTGTAGACAGGGTCTGAACTGGTTTATAGACACATTTGTAGACTGGGTCTGTACTGGTTCGTAGACTGGTTTGTAGACTGGGTCTGTACTGGTTCGTAGACTGGTTTGTAGACTGGGTCTGTACTGGTTCGTAGACTGGTTTGTAGACTGGGTCTGTACTGGTTTGTAGACTGGGTCGTACTGGTTCGTAGACTGGTTCATAGACTGGTTCGTAGACTGGGTCTGTACTGGTTCGTAGACTGACTGAAGTGGTTCTTGGTGAGCTTTAGTCAGACTGTTTGGATGCTGATGTTCAGGAGACAGGTGCGCAGTCAGACAGGTGCGCAGTCAGACAGGTGCGCAGTCAGACAGGTGCGCAGCATAAACAGGTCAGTCAGGTAAATTTTGGCATCAAGGACGTTTCCGTGTCCTCCATGACAGCACCTCAACACGCTACTGGAAACATTCCTCAGAGATTCTAGACCATAACGACATGTTAACAACATGATATCAACGTGTTGATATGATATTGATAACGTGATGTTGACGTGATGGTGACGTGATGTTGACGTGATGTTGACGTGATGGTGACGTGATGTTGACGTGATGTTGACGTGATGGTGACGTGATGTTGACGTGATGTTGACGTGATGGTGACGTGATGTTGACGTGATGTTGACGTGATGGTGACGTGATGTTGACGTGATAACATCACGCAGCTGCTGCAGATGCGTCGGCTGCACATCCATGACGTAAATGTCACAGCTGACTGAGATCTGCTGACGGTGGAGGCTGTTTGAGTCCAGTGAAGTCACCATCAAGAAACCAGTTTGAGATGATCTGAGCTGTGTGACGTGGAGTATGTGTGTGTGTGTGTGTGTGTGTGTGTGTGTGTGTGTACATACATATACATATGTGTAGGGTCGGGCGATATGGAATAAAATCTTATCATGATAATTTTTTTCATATCAGTCGATATCGATATATATCACGATATACATCAAATCAGTGTTTCTGTGGAGCTGAAAGGTCCCTCTGACTCCTCAGTGAGATATGAAGATATCATCAGGTTAATATCAACATCAACATTAACTGAACATTTTACTTTGATCATGATCGCTCAACGATTATTTAGCTCTTTTTTGTGGTTTGTTTTTTGTCCTCATAGTTCACTGACACAGTGTCATGTGACCATGGTGTGTTGGAGTGTAATAAACATGTGATTTATTATTATTTATTAAACTTTCCAGCATTATATCAAAATAAAAGCTCCATCTGAAACAAACTTCAGGTAAATTGAAGCACATTGTGCTGATAATAGACCAACCTCTCCTGACTGCAGGACTCTGACTTCAGCTTCTGTCAAACTCATTTTACTCAGGAATTAAAAACGTCTGAGTCGGCCTACTTCTCCTATAGCTGCCAACAGCCGACATTCACAGTTAGAGAAAGGCTGAAAATAAGCTCATGTGCTTGTGGCCCCGGGCCCCCAAAACATTACATCTGCCCCTGGTAATAATAATGAGAGCTCAGCGCGAGCGGCCGGATGAGACACGATGCGTCCTGCTGTTTCTAAATAATACGTCTGACAAAATCTGCTGTCGGACCATCAGCTATTTGATCTGCCGTGATGAAATGCTGTGGCTGTCAAACACTCAGCTGTTCGACAGTCAAAGTCCTTCAATGCATTTGGTTCTCCGCGGCGCTGTTCTTATGATCATCATTACTGGGCTTCGGTCCACAGTTAGTGAATCAATCACTGACAGAGATAAAGGAGTGAGGACGTGTCCTGGGGGTCAAAGGTCACATGTGTCCTGCTGCTGCTCTCTGATTGGCTGATGAGACCATTTACAGCTGCAGGTGTCAAACACCTGGCCGTCCCTCTGGACAGTCTGCAGGCTGCTGTCCTCACAGTGTCCTCTGTCTTCACAATGTCCTCACAGTGTCCACACAGTACCCTCTGGTCCTCACAATGTCTCATAAAACATAACCTGAGATCTGCTGACGATCCCCGGCCTCTCATTGGCTGTCTGAATCCCCCTCCCAGCTGACTGGCCCACTTAGAGTCATGCTTGCGTCTGATTGGCTGAAGGCTGAGCTGTTATCAGTTTTTATTGGCTGTTAAACTGAAACTCTCCCTCTCTGTGCTCGCGTGCCGCTCGCCAGGTAAGACGCTCCTTGTGTTTCTGCTCTCTGCTGACACGTTTGTTTCCAGGCCTGGAAAAGTCCTGGAATAAGTCAGTTATTGAAAGTCTGGGTAATGTCATGGAAGTCATCAAAATTATTGAAAGTTTTGGAAAAAGTCATGGAATAAGTCAAAATTGATCTGTGTCTCCTTGTGAGTCTTTGTCTCCTGTCCTGTGTCCATGTGAGTTTTTGTCTACGTCTCAGTGTGGACAGACGTGGACGAACGCTGTAACCTGGTTGGTTGGAGATGGCATTTTTTACTTTAAGTCGAATTGATGCTGACTCAGTTAGCAGGAAGTAAGTGTTGCTGACGGCAACGGCTGACCTTCCTGTGGACATTAATGTCTCTGATTGAATCAGCTCGGAGCGCTCTGATTGGCTCGCTCAACTCCTGTAGCCTCAGGGCCCAGGAGCCAATCAGATTAGAGCAGGGCGTGTGGTGGGTGATGTCAGGCTGTTACCGCGGAGACCGTCCAGTTGATGTCTCTCTGTGGCAGAGTCAGCATCACTGCGGAGGACGAGACGTCTCTCAGGTAGGACAGGAAACTGGACACACGAGACAGTGATGTTATTGTGTGTTTTCATGTTTTATGTCACCCGCCATTTTTCCTCCACAGCGCTCTGCAGATTCCGTGGACACGGGACAGACACAGGATGCAGTGGGGACAGGACGGAGTGGGGATAGGACAGAGCAGAGACATTTTTTTATTTTTTATTTGTATAAAATCCAGTAATGTCGGTTTTTACATGCTGTCATTTTTAAAGAAAAAGAGAAGTAAAAAATCTACATTAAAAAAAACAAAAAAGTAGAAAATAGTTTGTAGTTAATGAGATGAAGTTGAAGAAAAAATTTGTCGAAAACTTTCGAAGAATATAACAGAGACGATCAGTGATTGTTATTGACGTGATGTCACGTATGTTACATGTCAAACGAGAGGCCCACACTGGTACATTAAACCTCTGTAGTTTCCTCGACTCCGGCATGCTGTCTAAAATCACACTCTGGAGACGTGTGAAACGTGTGGTTGGCAGTCGATTTGTGGTGTGAAACGTGCTGTCGTAGGGTTCGTGGCGGTCAGAGGTCATGTGATGTCAGAGGTCATGCCGGCCTGAGAGGTGGCGAGATAACGATGCGGCTCTGAGCGACTCTGAAACAGAAAATAACCACGAACGTAACGTTGCCTCTCTCCGTGTAGCCATGAACCACAGCGCCATGCCCATGGACCACTCCCACCACCATCATCATACCGAGGCCACGCCCACCACCGCCGGACACAACCACGGAGGAGGAGCAGGAGGAGGAGGGCATGATGGGAACCACGGAGGACACGGCGGGATGGTAAGAGGGGTTTGTGCCATACTATTATGAAATCATAAAGTACCGAAATGAAGGCGTGATGTTGGCGTGTGCTGCTAACATGCTAATGCGTTAGTTGTGTTGCCTAGGCGATGACCTTCTACTTTGGCTACGAGAACGTGGAGCTGCTGTTCACAGGCCTTGTCATCAACACCCCCGGAGGTACGCGAGCTCGCCGTCCGTCTGTAACAAACTGTTTATTGAACATTTTTTACTTGTAAATTTAGAGTTTTTTCTATTGCATTTTACATTTTTATACTGTTTATATTTCAATTTTTTTGAATTCCATATATTCATTTTTATATATATATATTTTTAAAATTATTTTTTTATTTATTTTGATTTATTTTCTATTGCATTTTATATTTTTCTACTTTTTATATTTATTTTTTTGTGTTGCATATTTGCATAACATTTGAAGTTGATATTCTTTGTATTGTGTATTTGCATTTTTATACTTTTTAAATGTATATTTTTTTATTAAGATACTGAATATTTGTATTTTATGTGTATTCTTTTTGTTTCTGGTTGTCCCCTCCCCCTCTCGGTCCGGTCCAATCAGAGATGGTCGGGGCGTGTATCGGGGTCTTCCTGTTGGCCGTGCTGTACGAGGGGCTGAAGATGGGTCGCGAGGCGCTGCTGCGGCGCAGTCAGGTCAACGTGCGCTACAACTCCATGCCGCTCCCCGGGGCTGATGGGACGGTGCTGATGGAGACGCACAAGACGGTCGGGTAGGTGGCTAACGCTAATGGAAGGAAGTGATGTCATCAGTCATGTGACGACGTCATGTGATAAGGTCATGTGTTTACTGTCAGCCCAGCGACTGAGAGGGCGGAACTTCCTGTTCGACTTAAGTCCCGCCTCTCGGGACTCTCTTCCAGGTAACTGTAGCGTTCCAGGTCCTGGTTCAAGTTTCAAGGTGCTGGTTCAAGGTTCCAGGTCCTGGTTCAAGGGTCCAGGTGCTGGTTTCAGGTGGTGGGTCTTTGAGCTGCTCTGATCAGATCAGCTGATCGATGAGTTTCAATGATGAATAATTAATGAGATTCAGCCGATTCTGATTGGAGCGTCTCAGTGTTTTATCATCACCATGACAACAGCGTGTTGAGGTTTCAGGCTAATGCTAACACTAACACTAATGCTAAAAGTGGAGCTAGTGCTAATTGTGCTAATGCTAACAATGAAGCTAGTACTCACATGTAAGCTAATGCTAATGCTGCTAATGCTAACAGTGAAGCTAATGCTCATGGTGCTAATGCTACACATCCGTATTTAAACTGAACTGTTAGCGCTGACGCTAAAACGGCTAACTCCTGGAGGGGGCCACATGATGTCAGATGCTAATGCTAGAAGCAGTGCTAACGCCCCCTCTCGTCCTCATAGGCAGCGGATGCTAAGCCCTGCCCACTTCCTGCAGACAGTGCTGCACATTGTCCAGGTGGTCGTCAGCTACTTCCTGATGCTCGTCTTCATGACCTACAATGCTTACCTCTGCATCGCCGTGGCAGCCGGCGCCGGCATGGGCTACTTCCTTTTCAGCTGGCGGAAGGCGGTGGTGGTCGACATCACGGAGCACTGCCACTAGCCGCCGCCGCCAGCCAGCGTCCGCTCGGAGGTTCGATTCCTGCTGATCACAATCAATCTGTTAGCGCTAGCTACTGGAACTACAAACCCCAGAATGAGTCAGCACACTAAACTGCACGTCAGTTGGTAACCATGGTAACACAAACACTTCTTTTGTTTGTTTATTTGTTTTTGTGAACTCCTGCTGGTGGGCGAGCCGGCCAATCACAGCTCAGATCACAGGCGAGGGTTCTGATTGGCCAAATCACTTTGTTTTGTTTCCTGTTTGGTGCCATGACGACAGCAGGGTTAGAGCTCGCTGCTGCCTCTGCGGAGGCCCAGCAGTGTCAAAATCATTCATTAGAACGATCTGAGAGTCCGTCTGTAAACAAAAAACAACCTTTAAAAAAATCTGCAAAAACACAAATTCCACAAATTAAAGTCCAAAACACTTTAACCCTTTTAAACCTCAGCAGGTCCACCTGATCTCTTTCTTGACGAGAAATGACCCCAAAGTTAGAAGAAATTAGGAAAAAGTTTTACAAGAATTACGAAAATTACATCCAAAGAAAAAACAGGAAAGTTAAAAAAACAAAACAAAAAAAATGACCTGGAAAAAACAGCGTCTTAAAAATCACAGTAATTCTGTAAAAACACATTTAAATATATAATTATGATAATTATGAATATAATTCTTTGGACATTTTTCCCGTTTTAATTTTCCAAATCTACTAATTGTCTTGGTGTTTGCAGGACGTCTCTTTCTTAGTCGCTCGTCGCCTTTTTTCGTTTCCAGAGGTTTAAAAACGTCTGAAAGTCGTCTGAAAGAAGCACAAGAAAAATGATGTTAATCCAGGTTTCAAAGGGTTAAAATTATTTTCCAAAAAAAGCATTTTCCTGCAGATCTTGAAAAATTAATTGTTAAAATGGCTGAAATTAACCTTTTTATTTTTAAATAAGTTGTTTTTTTCCAACACATGACGTAAATAATCAAACTGGACAAAACACATCAAGTTTTACATTGCAATAAATATTTGGACAAAATAAAACTGTCCTTCACTTTTGATTATTAGAAATTTGGCCTTAAACTTTTAAAAATATATTTAAATATGATTTTCCTGGAGCTGCAGCAGCCCTGATACATAAAACCAACTTTCAGATATTTTTATTTGTGCATCTCAGATTCTCACAGATTTACATTTTACTCACACAGACTCTTTTTTGTGGAAATTGTGTGTTTGCAGATCTGTTTTATTAAGTATTATATATATATATTATATATATTAAGTATTTTTTTAGTTAAATCTTTTTTGTTATTTCTGGGAGTTTTATATTCACAGATTTCACACTAACACACTGATTGTTCACAGAATAATATTGACACTGAAGTGTCTCCGTAGAAACATAAACACTTATTGTTAATTAACCGCTCGTCAGACGAGTCACTTATCATTAAACAGTATTTAAACATTTATTTAGAATATAATTTATTAGGGAATAGATGTTTTGCAATAGTTTTCATTTAGATATTTTGATGTAAGTGTAATTATTAAAACTAACAATTTTGATTTTTGTTGCAGTTAAATGAAAAAAATCATCTCCAGTGAACATCGAGCCGCTCGTTGAATTTATCGGTTTATATTTGAAGAATTACATTTTAGAAAAAGTCGATTAATTGAAAATCATTTTCAAAAATGTCACAATAAATGTGTTGTTCAGATTATTGGTTTTTTTTTCTTGTTTTGAGATTTTTTTATTCTAGATATGAAACGATTTTCTTTTTAAATTAAACATTTGGGATCCTCTCTTGAATCCATCAAATGTCACAAATGAAATGTAAGTTTTTTTAAGACCAGTTTTGGATTTTTTTAATGTCTTTTGGCGGTTGGCCTTAACCGCGACACGTGTTGCCTTAACGTGGCTGACGATCGTCCTGACTGGAGGCCGGAGTTTGACCTGCTGCTTGAAAACTGTCGGCTCTGAACCGCAGAAGAAGAAATGCGTCTCTGATGGAGGACGCCGTCCACAGGGGACAAAAGACCAAAACTACAAGTCAGACACTTTAAGGATCGTTTGTGTCTGGATGAAATGGACCTCCGTACATGTCGTGATTTATCGTGATTTTGTTTTTTCTTTTCATTCACACTGAGAGGTGGGCGGAGTTTACTTAATGGACCAATCAGGTTGCAGGGACAGATTGCAGTTACTGGATTTTTATTGTCAACAAGGTGTCCACATTCTTTTTGCCATGTCTTTGGCCGTGCAGTGTCGCATTATCAGGTGTCCACAGACTTTTGTCCATGTCCTGTCAGGCTGTACTCGGGGCCGCGGCTCCTGTCAGGCTGTACTCGGGGCCGCGGCTCCTGTCAGGCTGTACTCGGGGCCGCAGTGCTCTTGGTGTGAATGTGATGATGTCGTTGTAAATGAAGGAAACGGTCTAAATGCTGGAATCATTAAAAACAAAAAAAAATAAATAAAGTTGATGAAGAAACTGATGATGTCATGTGGTCATGTGGATCAGGGCTGTCTGTACGGTCGGAGCCCGCCGGGCCTCGACCTCTGACCTCTGACAGGAAAAAAAACCTCAAACATTTTTGGAAGAAAATGTGCCGTCCGAACTCCTTTAGGCAGATAATTTGATTTTCGATTCTCTTTTAAGACATTTGGCAGATTGTTTTCCTTTGAATGTTTTGGTGATTTTTGCAACTTTTTTTCACAACGTTTTTTTTCTCAATTATTTTTCTTTTGCCTTTTTTTCTTTAAAACATTTTTGTGATTTTTTTTCTTTAGAAGTTTTGGAAATCCTTTTAAAAATGACAGTTTTCGGGTTTTTGGTGATATCTTGCCGATTTTTATTTTCTCTACAAATGATTTTAAAGGTGAAAAAAGATCAGGCCACATTTGGTGATTTCTTTCAAATTTTTGGGATTTTTTTCTTAAAAATAATACATTTTCTTGCTTTTGCAGTTTGAAAACTTTTTTGTGATTTTTTTTTCTTCTTTTAAAGTTTTAAAAAATCTTTTCTCAAAACCTTTTTTTTATCTTTTGCTGTTTTTTGTTCTTTGAAACTTTTTTGGATTTTTTGTGGTTTATTTTCCTTTAACAAAATTTTTTAACAAAATGAATTTTCAAATTGTTTGGGTGATTATCTTTTTTTCTCTACAAATTATTTTAGAGGAAAAAATAGATCATGCCAAAACCATGTAGGAGAAATGTGTTGTTGTTTTTAAATAAATAATTTATTAACAGAAAATAAAATACATACAAAATTATTAATTATTAATAATATAATTATATGATACATTAAAGCCAGGGATATACAATATACAGTGTATAATATACATAGAAATGACACATTACATTAATCAGAGCCTATATGGAACCTCTTAAAAACACGGTTCACTTTGATGGCTTTTTTACCTCGAATGTCTTTTGTATCGCGGGTGTAACGGTGCGCTTCGGTTAGCTCTGAAACTGTCCTTTTTTTTCTTTTGTGTGTGAAACTTTCTCATCATCACATTCAGTTGGACAAATGAGGACATGTCCTCGTCCTTCAGATTGTCTTCAAAATAAACCAAAATGTCCTTTTTCTTCATCATCCCTTGTTCGGTCGTTCACCTTAAATAATGTTGAACGTCAATCCAAAATGTTTTAGAGAATCTACACTGATGAAACCAAACCAGCCAACCAGCCAAGCTTTCTGCCACTTGATTTCTCAATAGAGCGAATTCCTACAATATTGCCCCAAGGGCAGAATTATAGTTTGTAAGCAGTTTCTTACATTTTTATTTGAGCATCTTCTCTTTGTTATATCTATTTCTCCAATTAAAATTCCACTAATGAATAAATCCACAGTAGGAGCTGCAGTGAAAACAACAGCCAGCTCTTTGGGAGAAACTGGTGACTGAAATTTAGAAAGAAATTCTTCTTCATATTGAAGTAACTGCCCCTCAGCGTTAACCAGTTGTTTAACATATATAATACCTCGGTCAACCCATTTTTGGTAAAATAACCACTTATTTTTTATACAGATTATTCTCGTTATTCCCGATGCAAAGATTAGTTGGTGAGAAGTTAGATTTTTTAATAATTTATTTAGAAGAATGTGTTTTTTTTTTTTGTTTTTTTTTAATAATTTTATTTAGGTTTTTAGATATATACAAAATACAAAAACAACACACAAAAAAAAGAAAAGAGAATGAGACACAGAGTCCCTACCCCCAACCCGAACAAAAGGCCAGTATGTACAGAATATAATACATTATACATCATATATTGTACATGCATACTTAAATAGACAGTGCAGGTATTACCCAATGCTAATGCCACATAAAATCCAGCAAAGGCAGGTAGCCACAGGAAACCAGATTCAACCACCAGGACCAACAACAAATAAGCAGAAACACACTTAATGTCCTTTAACTTTAGACAGTTAAAGCACGTAACATGGACCATTAATAGTACTCCAGCCACAAAAATGTAGCGATCATTAAGTAGGTGTACAACTTAGGCGCCCTGTTGCCTGATGTGATCCACGAAGGGCCCCCAAATCTTTACAAATTTCGAATTAGAGTTAGACAAAGAATATCTTATCTCCTCCAAATGTAGGCAGGAAATCATATCATTGAGCCATCTTTTATAACAAGGAGGGGATGAAGACTTCCATTCCCTCAATATAACCCTCTTGGCTATCACCATGCCAAACATGAAGGGCAACTGACTCTCGTATGGAAGTTGTGAGCAATTTTCAGAACAGCCCAGAATTGCAAAATTACAATCAGGGGTCACTCGCTTTGCTAGTATAACACTGTACCACTGAAATATCTCCTCCCAGAATTTCTTAAGTTTGGGGCACGACCAGAAGAGGTGAGCTAAAGTCCCCTCCTCAGACTTACATTTGTCACATGTAGGGGAGAGGGAGGGGTAGATCTTATTCAGCTCGACCTTGGAGTAGTGTATACGGTGCATAACTTTAAATTGAATCAGCTGTAGTCTGGCATTAATTGAACAATCTTTAATTCTACTTAGCCCATTCTCCCAGAGCTCAAGAGGAATTTCAGAGCCAGTTTCCCTTCCCCATGCTTCCTTGAGATATGTAGAGGAGATGTTTACCTTGAAGAGGATGACAAACTGTGATATTATATGTTTGGAGGTGGGAGCTAGCAACATGCATTTATAGAAGACGTGTTGTCTCGGTAAGACTTCAGCGTGTGCCAAACACTGTCTGATATAATTTCTCGCCTGCAAGTAACGGAAAAAGTGACTATGAGGCAGAATAAATTTATCTCTTAGCTGGTTAAAAGAAGAGAGATGTTCATCAATATAAAAGTCCTTGATTGTTAACAGGCCCTTTTCTGCCCAACTGTGAAAAACGACATCAGTTTGACCTGGAATGAAATTATGATTATTGTGAAATGGCAAGTGTATTGATGCATCTGTGACCTCAAGTGCCCTCTTGATTTGTTTGAGAATCCTAAATAAATTACCCAGGACAAAGTCTTCAACCACACATCTTGGAGCCGAGTCAGGTTTGGAGAAAATAATAGCTGACAAGGAAGATTTTGTCAAATCCACGCACTTCTGGGCCTCAATCACTAGCCACCTTGGGAACAATGCGCTAACTTCTAGTTCACAGGAGGAGCTCAAATGCCAAAAAATCATTGCTCTTGCGTTGCAGGCCCAATAATACTGTCGAAATACAGGAAGCCCCAAACCACCCTCCTCTCTGGGTTTTTGTAGCTGCAATTTAGAAATGCGGTGGGCCTTAAATGCCAAAATGAATGGCATAATTATGGAGTCTAAAGTCTTTAAAAAATTAGCTGTAAGAAAGATGGGTATGCTTTGAAAAAGGTACATAAATTTAGGGAGAACAACCATCTTTATTGCATTTACACATCCTATCAGTGAAAGTGGCAGGAGCCTCCATTTCTCAATGTATGTTTTGAGCTTTCCTAACATTTCAAGGTAGTTGAGTTTAAAAAGATGTTTTGGATTCTTGGGAATTTTTAGCCCCAGATAAACAAAGTGATCCGTACAAATCTTAAAGGGCAGGGTGTCAAGATAAATTGAGCTTACGTCATCTGTAAGGGGCATCAAAAGACTTTTGGACCAGTTAATAGCGAAACCTGAAAGTTTTCCAAAATATTTTAATGAGATGTAAGAGAGGAGGAAGAGAAGTCTGGACACTGGAGAGAGTTAAAACCATGTCATCCGCGTACATGTTTTTTTGTTTTTTAATAATTTATTTATAAATAGAGGAAATGTGTTTTTATTTTATTTTTTAGTAATTTATTTATAAATAGAGGAAATGTGTTTTTATTTTATTTTTTAATAATTTATTTATAAATAGAGGAAATGTGTTTTTATTTTATTTTTTAATAATTTATTTATAAATAGAGGAAATGTGTTTTTATTTTATTTTTTAACAATTTATTTATAAATAGAGGAAATGTGTTTTTATTTTATTTTTTAATAATTTATTTATAAAAAGAGGAAATGTGTTTTTATTTTATTTTTTAACAATTTATTTATAAATAGAGGAAATGTGTTTTTATTTTATTTTTTAATAATTTATTTATAAATGAGGAAATGTGTTTTTATTTCATTTTTTTAATAATTTATTTATAAATAGAGGAAATGTGTTTTTATTTTATTTTTTAACAATTTATTTATAAATAGTGGAAATGTGTTTTTATTTCATTTTTTTAATAATTTATTTATAAATAGAGGAAATGTGTTTTTATTTTATTTTTTAATAATTTAAGAGGAAATAGAGGAAGGTGGCAGCTCATGACGTCATCGACAGGGCGGTAATGAACCGGAACGCTGCCGGTGCACCGGAAGTGCAGCAGCAGGTCTTCCGGGTGTCAGGCGGATGTTGTTTTCGGGTCAGGGCCTCAGGTCGGTCCGGGTCGGTCCTGCTGTGAATCGGTGTTCCGGGTACTGTCCCGGGTCGTGGATGTGTTCGGGTTGACGTCCTCCGGTCCTCCGCTCTCACCGACCCTCTCATGGCCTCCAGGCGGCCGGACAGCTTCGACGGGCTCGGGTACCGCGGCCGCGACGACCCGCTGTACGGAGCGAGCTACCCGGTGAGGAGCGCCGGGGGCCCCGCGGAGCTGCAGCACCACCACTGGGTCACCACGCCGCCCGACATCCCGGGCAGCCGCAACCTGCACCACGGAGAGCGGACACCGCAGTACGACGAGCCGCCGGGGGAGCCCGGAGGGCCCGCGGCCGGCTGGGAGGCTCCGCAGCCGGCCGTCCCGCCTGCAGGTGGGTCGGTGATGGGGGGCGGAGGGTTAGCTGCCAGGCTAACGCTACCATAGAAAGTGTATGGAGCAGGCTAGCGGCTAACAAGTTAACGAGCTAATGACAGAATATAAACAGTGAATTAGCCGTTAGCTGTTAGCTGTTAGCTGATCGGAGGTTAACAAACACGAACCAGCATCAGCCCTAAAAATAAACATCAAATATTCATTTCAGAACTTTAACCCTTTAAATGTCAGGTTGTTGTCATGATGCCCCAATGTTTTCAGATTAACAAATATAATTATTATTATGTTGAGTGTGTGAGTGTAGCTGCTGACAGTCTGGGATCTGTCAGTGTGTGAGTGTAGCTGCTGACAGTCTGGGATATGTCAGTGTGTGAGTGTAGCTGCTGACAGTCTGGGATATGTCAGTGTGTGAGTGTAGCTGCTGACAGTCTGGGATACGTCAGTGTGTGAGTGTAGCTGCTGACAGTCTGGGATACGTCAGTGTGTGAGTGTAGCTGCTGACAGTCTGGGATACGTCAGTGTGTGAGTGTAGCTGCTGACAGTCTGGGATATGTCAGTGTGTGAGTGTAGCTGCTGACAGTCTGGGATATGTCAGTGTGTGAGTGTAGCTGCTGACAGTCTGGGATATGTCAGTGTGTGAGTGTAGCTGCTGACAGTCTGGGATATGTCAGTGATCAGCAGCTACATTGACTGTGACAGGTCACCTAGTGGAAATAGCATGTATTTCCTCCAGATGCCAAATATGGTCAAAATGACCTCATCAGGTGGAAAATAGTCAAAATGACAAATTCAGAGTCAAAAGCCCAGAATGACACCCAGAAATAATACAAGTCCTGTTTTTCTGCTCTGATGGCTGTGGGATCAAAAATGTCAGTTTGAATGGGTTTCAATGGAGCATTTTTGGACCTGAACAGTCTGAATGTAACTATTTAGTTTCCACAGTGTATTTTAGACTTATTGTAGGAGCTGAGCTGCAAATTCACTGATTACACTCAAATACACAATCTGGACTACATTTAGGACACATGCATCAACACACACACAGTTATCACAACATGGAGATATGCACCAAACACACACATATATATACACACACACACATATATATGTTTAGATGTTCATACATATATGAGTCTGTTGTTGTTATGAATCATTATTAGTGTGTTATTAATGATCGTTTGTTGTTGTGGTTTCAGAGCAGCTGAATCGATTTGCAGGATTTGGAATCGGACTCGTCAGGTTTGAAATGAATTCTTATGATCAATAATATTGCCTGAAGGCGTGTGATGAGGGACAGAGCCGTCAGTCAGCCTGACAGGCGACACTCAGGGAGCAGAGATCATTTTTTTCAAAGTAAAAGTCTGAGATTAACCCTCTGTGTGTGTGTGTGTGTGTGTGTGTGTGTGTGTGTGTGTGTCTGTCTGCAGTCTGTTCACGGAGAACGTCCTGGCTCACCCGTGTATCGTCTTCCGCAGACAGTGTCAGGTACCAGCTCACCTTCTGATCAATACCTGATCAATAAGTCCTCCCTCTGAGGATCAATATCTGATAACAGGAGATGTTGGCGGTGCAGATGTGATGTTTATTTGAAAATATTCAAATTAAATATTGATCCTTTTTATTGATATTGAAAGTTTTTCCAGAAAACAAACTTTCAGCACAACAGAATAATAAAGTCAGCTTCCTGTTTATGATCTTTGAGTTACCGAGTTCACATTTATAATCATCGCCGATGTTTCACCTGTTTGTCTCAGGTGAACTACCACGCCCGCTGTTACCACCTGACCCCCTTCAGCGCCGTCGCCGTCATGTACTCCATCACCAAGGCTCAGGTGAGACCTCGCAGACGCACAGCAACACCATCCGACTAACAGCTCACCTCAAAGTGATGATG